>NC_092232.1:15821527-16066527 GCF_036320965.1 Panulirus ornatus
CCACGTCTATCGCCCGTAATCCCAGCGGCCATTATAAAAAATGGTCTTTTGCGTTTACAGCTCACATGCTAATCTAAAAAAAAAAAAAAAAAAGAAAATCATGCCATGATTACCGACCGATTGTCAGGATGCAAAATCCTTTAATGTTCATCGCCCAAACACGGCCACTGGTGGTCTCCACCCGTACGTGTATCCCAACCCCTGCGGTCACCAGGGCAACGAGGTCACAGGTCGAAAGGTCACTCACTCCTCGCTGCAGAGATCTAATGAGCTGCGTGTCACACCGTTTCATCATTAAGGTACGATGGAGTCGCTCCAGAAATGTGTCACTCATCTAAACACAGGTGAGGGGCGAGTCTGCGGCAGGGGTGTGTGGTGTCACCATGGCTATTCCATGTGCGGAAGGAGACATGAGAGGAAATGTTAACAAAAAAAACACGGTTATTAGGTACATCAGAGGAAGGGGAAGAGAAGCTAGTTGAAGAGCGAGTCTCAATGGAGAGAACTTGGAGGAAGTGAAGTGTTTAAGAAAGCTGGGGGTAAACATGGCAGCGAATGCAACCAACGGAGCTGACGCGATTCTCCTGGGCAAACATGAGTATGTCTAATAGTAATCCCTAACACTGCAGTACACACGTGAAGCGTGTGCCCCACATGAGCAGGTAAAGATGGGGAATGTGTTGGAAACGAAATATCTGGGAGGCAATGCGTGGTGTGAGGAGGGGCTGATAGGATAAGCACAGACATGGGTAAGAGAGATGTGTGGTGTGTGGTAGTATAATAAAGAACGTGCTCATATGGTTTGGGAATATGGATAGGATGACGAAGTGGGCACACAGCTCGGATGTGGAAGGAAAAAAATTAAAAGAGGATAACCAAGGAGGAGAGGGAAGGGCCAAAGAAGCTTTGAGTGCTCGGGTCCTGAACACGCAGGCAAGTGCAAGGCGTGCAAGGGATGGAACGAACTGGAGCGATATGGTATACACGGGGCAATGTGCCGAACGAAGGCATATGATGCGGTCAAAGGAAACCACGGAAAGCTTTGAGACGCATAGTTTTTAGATAGGAGGATCTGGTTTCCGTGCATTAGACAAGACAGAGAGTGGATGAGAGAGAAAGCAGTTTCTTCAAATGTTCTTGGCGCTACCTCACTAACGTGAGAAACTGCAGACAAGTATAAAACACACACACAATATATATATAAATATATATATATATATATATATATATATATATATATATATATATATATATATATATATATATCAAAAAAAAAAAATCCCACCCCATTTACAGCACCTTGCCAATCTTAATTTACGGCCCTCGTCCGCACCACTTTCACGTACAGGTTACTAAGTGCCTCCACCTCACTATTCATTCACGTCCCTGGGTAACCTCCACACAAGTACAGAATTTCCCCCTTTTTCCCAGAATCATGTCGACACCCCACTCCCCTTTGAATTCATGTCGACTTCATCCTCTTTTTCGCTTTATATTCAAGCCGTCCCTTCTGAATTCAAGTCGACAACCTATTTTCTCCTATATCCGAGTTGAAATTCCATTTTCTTGTACATTCAGGTCGACAACCCATTTTCTTGTGAATCCCAATCGACTTGTGTCTCTTCCCCCGCGTGACGTAATCAGGGCAGCCATGAGCTCACTGAGCGGGAGGGTCGCCAGCAGATCAAACAGGCAGGTACGAGAGGCTGGCCCGGGTGCTGCTACCTCGCCTAACGTGATTTTGATGAGTGGGTCTAATGAGGAAGTCAGGAGAAGGGAGTGAGGGGTGGAGGGACTGCTAATGGTGGGTGTCGAGGGAGGGAGGGAGGGTTTCTGGGGGTAATGGTTTGTAGGGGGGGTTGGTAATGGTGGATGTCAGGAAGAGGGGGGTGTTCGTAATGGTGAGGTGTCATGAGGGGAGTCGGTTATGAGGGGGTGTCATGAGGTGAGTTAGTTATGAGGGGGTGTCAGGAGGCGAGGTGGTAATGGTGGGGCCTCAGGAAGGGGGGTTGGTAATGGTGAGGTCTTAAGAAAGGGGTTCGTAATTGTGGGGTCTCAGGAAGGGGGTTGGTATTGGTAAGGTCTCAGGAACGGGGGTTGTTAATGGTGGGGTCTTAAGAAAGGGAGTTGATAAAGGTGTCAGGAGGGGATGAGAGAAGGGGAATCAAGCTCACTGATCCAGGGGGAGAAACTTAAGCTTACTGATCTAGGGGGAGAAACTTAAGTTTAAGTGATATAACATTATGGTTATAGTTGTTGCTGCAGTAACCATAGTGGAGAGAGACATCGTAGTTAAATACAATCAAATCGCACTGTCATGATTCTGTATTACAATGTCTTGTTTACAATAAAATAGCGTACAGTAAGGTTAACTTACATGTAACGCTTCCCTCACTGTTAATGGTGTACTGTATCAAGCACACATACGTACAATATCACGCACAGCAAGGCTGACCCCGTCAGTCAACATCCCGCTCCTCTGTACTTCATTCCCACAAGGTCCTTAACTTTCACTAGTAGTCAACAAGGGTCAGTCATCAACGAACGGCAGCGTCTCGGTACGATCAGTTCCGAGCTGCAGTGAGGTTGTCATCATTCGATACGGAGGCTCAATTCATTCATTGGTAACCGACATTCCACACGGAGGCTCAATTCATTCACTGGTAGCCGCCTGTCCACATTCTCACGGAAAATGTATACATTATGAATAATTCTTACGGAAAACGGGATCAAGCAAGTTTTCGGGAAAAAAAAGAGAAAAAAAAAAAGTGGAGCGGTATCTGGCAATCCCAGCAAGTCTCGGCTTCTCGTCTGCCTTGGCAACAACCAGTGAGAACTTCAGTAATTCGTGCCCAGTTTAAATGCTGGCCAATCAGCTGCTTCACTCCGAAGCCTTTAATGACTTCACGTGGCAGTAACGTCAAAGAAGCCTTGTTTATCGTCCAGCGAACGCGCGCCTGTGATACCGTAGATAAGGTTATGAGGTCAAGGAGGGTTTAAAGTTTTCCGTTATGCTGCTACCTCTCATGACGTCACTCACAACACCTTATGACGATCTAATGATGTGGCGTGCGAAGCGCTACAGGATAAGCTGAATTATATATATATATATATATATATATATTATATATATATATATATATATATTATATATATATATATATATATATATTACTGGGAAAAAATCCATATTCCATAAAATTGGAGCTCCAATATATATATATATATATATATATATATATATATATATATATATATATATATATATATATATATATATATACTGGAGCTCCACTTTTATGGAATATGGATTTTTTTTCTTTTCCCCAGTAATACCAACACGGTAAACGCATCGCCCAAACATAAGTAAAAGTCGGATCAGAAAGGTTTAAACTGACGAGTGTTTGTAAACAAAAGAAAAAAAAAACGCGAGGGAGATTAATCTCAAGTTCCTGAGGTGTTTGTACAGCCGTGCCTTGAAAGGCGAAAGGTTAGAGGAGGGAAAGAAGGACGAAAGGGCGAAAGTCAATTTCACAATTTCGTTGTCCGTTGAATGGATTTAGCGTCATAACGGTAAATGCTCGAGTGGCGAGCCTTCACAGAGAAACTATGGAAAGAAGGTGAGCCACTGGAAGCACCACAGGAAAAAAGAAAACGGAAGTTTAGAAAGTAAAGACTTGTGCCACACCTGCCAAATCATTTGAACACGTCGAGGACCATGAGAAAAAAAAAAAATTACGAAAATCCTTCAAAAATGACCATTGGTCATGATGCGTACAATAAAGATCCCCAGTAGTCCTGGCACCGTGAAAGCCTTTCTGGAGATCTGAAAGAAGAGAATGCTTTCAGAAAGTATGAGAGGAGGAATGCTTTGAAGACAATCGAGACAGCAGAATTCACAGCGATGGAGGCCGGTAGTCTAGAGTTAGAACACTTTCTTTTTCCTCGGGGTCAGGCATGTCCTTCCATGACGAAGGGAAGGTTTGGGTTTTATAGACAAAAGAGGCAAAATAAGCGTGCGAGGATCCGGGCTACCTCGTAGGCACACTCCTTTAAGACGCGAGGAGGTATGCCGGCCGGTCCATACGCCTTGCCCACCTGTAGCTGGGAGGGAAGTCGGAGGATCTGGCGTCAGGAAACTAGAGAAGACATAAGTTCGGGAGGAGGTGGTGGATGGGAGGAGGAAGTTTGGCTGTGGAACCATCCAGGGTAATGTTACAGGGTTATAGGTTGCATGAAAGAGTGGTTTCATCAGGTGGGAAGTAAGCTATAGATTAATCAGACTGGAAAAGAGGGGAGGAGAAAGACTGAATTACCGAGATGTTGTTGGTGCTTTACGCTAAGGACCAGAGAGATTTATCAGACATAAAAAAAGTCACGTCGGCTCACTTTCTCCTTATGTAAACACCGTTGCAACGAGTGCGAGAGGAAATGATGGAGGAAGCAGGATCAAGAAGAGACGGGGAGAGTTTGACGGCCCGATGCACTGCGACACTGAAGCATCAGAGCAAGAGCAGTCAGAATACGACTGAAGCGATAAAGTTCAGCAGGAGGGAGTAGGATATCACGACAGCCACAACCAGAGGCATCCTGACCAGCGAAGCAGCAATGGACCCCAAGGGAAGTTGGTGTACAAGATCGACTACCAAGCGCTGTTGTTGATGTGGCACAGAGGACGTCTCGAGAGGGGAGTTGGGGTGGAGGGCGACCCGGTCCGAAACTATTAAAATGAAACTGTAAACGAGTTACCCTAAGGAAACACAAATGTTTTGAATGAGACGCTGCGGAGTTTCAAGCTTCCTGACCAATCTTAGATTTCGGAGAAAAATACACAAGCCTCGGAAACTAAATGACAAAGACCACTCGACGCCGACGGGAATGAAAATAAAACGTTTCAAATTTCCGGTCTAAAAACAGAGGCGAGCAGCGGGATGTTTGTAACATAGTTCCCTCCTAATTTCACACCCAGTGACCTGCTCTGTTATGGGAAAATTCACTCAACACATATTGTTTTCATAATTTCCTACACTTTATTTCTTTTTGTCACTACTTACTAATTTCCTCGCTCTTCCGTTCACTACAATCTGATTTAGATCTCTGACCATTGTTTTGATCATACCTACAACTGACTTCAAATGCACTTCTGACGCCTGAAGTCTGTTCTGCGCCCACAGTGATATTCTCCTCTTCTAAAGCTAACTCCAACGATCAGGTTTTCTTTTATATCAATCTCTTGCCTCTCACTTTTCTTGTGCTTATGCTATCCAGTTTTTGTGGTAGTCTCAATCTATTCTTGAACTTTATCATTTTTTTCACTTATTACGTTCTCCTATTCCTATGCCAGTCACGAGTGATTGTGCCTTAAAACCCCCTGAGCCCGAGAGTACGATCTCTCAGCACAACGGTACGACACTTGAGTACAGCTACCTGGCTACGACTCGACCCTCAAGGGATGGTCATCACACCTCTGGGTCGTACCGTCATGCTCAGTCGTCTACAGTCATGGTCGTGTCATCGTACTAAAGGGTCGTATCGTCGTGCATGTGGGTCAAACCCTCCTTAAACAATTAATTTACTCCTTATCACAGAGAGGGTCGTGTGTGTGTGTGTGTGTGTGTGTGTGTCCCCTGCACGTGTTGGTGTCACTACCCCCACCGACGGCGTCGAAGTCGATGGGTACGGGAACACCCTCCTGGGTTCCCCCACAAGGTCAGCATCACCCAGCTGGTGGGCACACGACACCTCCCAGCCAACCGGGTTTCAAAGCTTTGTCCCAGGAGGATCTTTACCCGGAATCCTGAGACCTTGTTTCAAAAGGTTTCTTTCTCCACAACTCCGAAAGAATTTTGTCAAAAGACTTCATCCGTGGCCGTGAAAGAATGCTTCAGGTGGTTCATCATATATGCTGCTATTCTTTCTCTTTTTTTTTTTTTGCATAAAGCTGTACTGGTTTGCGGTTAAAGTAATTAGAAGCATGAACAACTGGTTAGTTTCAAGGCGAACCAAACACCCATGACTATCTAGGGGGAGGTACAAACTATCTAGGAGGATGTACAGACTATTTAGAAGGAAGTATAGACTGTCTAGAGGGAGATATATACTATCTAGAGGGAGGTATTGACTATCTAGAGAAAGGTATAGACTATCTAGAGGGAGGTATAGACGTCAACACAATATCGCAGGATAAGGAAGGAAGATTCAAAGGGTTCGTCAACAGTTCCGGGAAGTATTTCAAAGGTTTCGTTTAGAATTAAGGGAAGGATATTTCAAAGGCTAAATGATGTTTCTGAGAACCAGTCCACAGTGTTGGTAATGATGTTTTAAAGGCTTCGTCTCGAGTCGAAGAAAGGACGTTACTGAAGCTTCGCTCACAGTTCAGGGAAGGATGCTTCAAAAGCCTTCTTACAGGGTTTAAGGTAGCAATTTTCAAAAGGGTTCGTTCAGAGTTCAGGGAATTTAAGGGTTTCGTCCAAGAGTTAAGGGAGCATGTTTTAAGTCATTCGTTCGGAGTTTAAGGAAGCATGTTTCAAAGGTTTCGTCCAAAGGTTAAGGATGCATACTCTTAAGGGATTCGTTTAGAGTTTAATGAATCTGTTTCAAAGGATTCGCAGACAGCTTGAGAAGGGACGTTTCAGGTGTCTCACTTTGGGTTTACGACGAATATATCGAAAAAATCAATGGTGTGCAAATGAATTAATTAAAGGTATTACCCACAATTCAGGAAGCGATCATTCACAGGTTTGATCCTCTGTTTCGGCTAAAAGTCCCAAAGGTTTTTATCTTGGGTTTACGTTAAGTGGATCGAAGGTTTTATTCTGGATCTAAAACGATCTCCAAGGTTCAATCCTAGGTTTAGGTTGCCGCAGAGGTTGTCACCTTGGGTTTAGGATGAGTATCTCGCAGGTTTTAAACAGGGTTTGGGATACGTGTCACGAAGCTCTTTAGCTTGGGTTTAAGACGAGTATTCCATAGGTTTTAGAGGTTTAAGACCATTGATATAAAGGTTTAACCCTGACTTGACGAAGAGAGGAAAAAATGAAGGTTTAAACCTTGGTTTAGGAGAAGCGCCCCAAAAGGTTTATTCCTGGGTTTAGAGAAGAATGTCTGGCGGGCTAAGAGGCTCGACCTTGGGTGAATATTTCAGAGAGCATCGCCAGCCACCGTCAGGCACGAACTTTCAAGGGTGAGCTTTATTAAAGGGAGCTTCAAGGGTGAGCCGCACCACGTAGCGACGTTATGTAGAAGCTTTATGAACGAGCTGTATGGACGAGACTAATGGATAAAAGCTTTATGGACGAGACTTATGCACGAGCTTTATGTACGAGAGTTATGGATGAACTTTACGGGCGAGACTTATGGCTGAGCTTTGTGGACGAGATTTTGTGGGTGAGCTTTATGAAAAAGACTTATAGATGAGCTTTTTGGACGACATTTGAGGACGAGACTTTTGGAGGCACTTTACGAACAAGACTTATGGATGAACTTTATGGACGAGCATTATGGACTAGACCTGTAGTTAAAGCATTATGGATGAGTTTCAAGGATATGAGCTTCATGAAAGAATTCCATTTACAAGCTTAAAGTGATTTTTTTTCTGGGTTAGGCTTTATGAAAAAGCTTTTTGGATAAGCTTTATGAATGAGATTCGGAAGGTGTACGTTTAAGGAATGAGACTCGGAGTAAGACCTTGAAGGTCAAACTTAAAGAATGACAATTCAGGAATTCAAAAGGAAGAAGTTCAAGGTCGAGCTTCATAGTCGATATTTCCGGCAGTAGGCAGATAAATCCGACCGAACTTGCATTTGTAAATAACGTTCACTGTGGCTTAACACACTATTCATTTTGTAAGCTACATTCAAGTAAACCTTTCGTTTATAATGATCGTTCCCTTGGAGGTTTAATGATTTACATTAGCGTTGTGAACCCTGCCTCCCACTTAAGTCTATACATAATAAATAAACGCTGATGAATTCTTCATTGTATGCCACATGAATAATTCTGCCAACACCGGAGATATTGAAGAGGAACCTTATAATATAAATGAAAACAAGAGCAAGACTCGAAATAGACGCACAGATTCCAGCACATACTACACACAAGTATATATATATATATATATATATATATATATATATATATATATATATATATATATATTTATCCGGGGAATAGGGGAGAAAGAATACTTCCCACGTATTCCCTGCGTGTCGTAGAAGGCGACTAAAAGGGAAGGGAGCGGGGGGCTGGAAATCCTCCCCTCTCATTTTTTTTTTTAATTTTCCAAAAGAAGGAACAGAGAAGGGGGCCACGTGAGGATATTCTCTCAAAGGCCCAGTCCTCTGTTCTTAACGCTACCTCGCTAATGCGGGAAATGGCGAATAGTATAAAAGAAATATATATAAATATATATATATATATATATATATATATATATATATATATATATATATATATATATATATATTCCTATGAGTCCCACGCGCAAAATTGTGATCCTTTCCAATATATATATATATATATATATATATATATATATATATATATATATATATGTGTGTGTGTGTGTGTGTGTGTGTGTGTGTGTGTGCTTTTAGAAAGTTTCCGTTAATACCATTCGAGAAATCATAAATCACGGAATTTATGATCATTTATGGTGTTGCAACATTATGCCCCAGACATCACCATTATCATTACCACTGCCCCCCCATTCATTATTCAGCCAGCGAACACTTTACATAATCTCACACACGCACAAACATAAAAAAAAAAAAAGCTTTTCCGGCAGATTAGAGGATAATTCGGCATTCAGGGAAAGAATTCCCTGTGCGTCATCTCTCATTACAGAAACAGAAGACGAGCGAGTCTGCGTCATTGATAGCGACCGCCGCCGCCGCTGTTGGTGGTGGTGGCTCTGCTGGACCCACGTGGGGGAGCAAGCAGGGGAAAACAGCCCTGTGGCGGGGGAAAAACTGCACCACATTCCGCCTTCCCGCCTAATCCAATACTGCTACAGTAGCAGCAAACTCTTCAACACACCGTATGAACTTACGAACCGTATATCATACGAGTAAGGTGCACCGCGAAGATGAAATGGAATGCTGGAGGCATCATCATCGTGTGTCGAGGAGTGGCAACTGAAGGTAAAGTAACTATTGATTTGGAGGCTGAGCTACCACGTGCGAGGCGGCTGGAGGTGGGGAGCAAGGGCGGGGAGGGACAGAGAAAGTGCATGGGTGCCGCCACAAGCTGGGGAAACTTCTCCACTATAACCCCTCCACAACCTACAATAACCCCGGTCAAAAATGTATATATTGGTAACAGGATTGTGTTTTTTCTGCATGACATTTATCCAATATATTGAAAAAAAAAAAAGGTAACGGATAAATTGTCGATAGTTTTCTATTCAATGCATCGTCGTACGTCTGGTAGCTGGGGATGTACAGGGGCGGGGAGGAGATGAACCTCGCGTCAATAACAAAACAAGATGTGCCATACGGTCAACCACAACAGGGACGGTGTATGAAAATATTAGTTATGTAAAGAATGAACGTGAATAACGGCACACACACACACATATATATATATATATATATATATATATATATATATATATATATATAGAGAGAGAGAGAGAGAGAGAGAGAGAGAGAGAGAGAGAGAGAGAGAGAGAGAGAGAGAGAGAGAGAGTGTCACCATACAAATACATACAGACAGACACACACCTCCGTGCTACGCATCGAAGACAAGAAATCGTACATTCCGTAGGATTTCCCTCCTACATCTCATTCATCGGAACAAAGGACACAGATCATTCTAAATCATGAAGCAAGAAATTAACCTCCGCGGTGAGATGAATGAAGCCATGCACGCACACTCGGACTGTGCAAGAGCAAGGAACGAGAACTAGAAAAAGATGGCAAATGACAGATGGAGAGAGAGAGTAATGGAGAACTCCAGGGTAAAAAAAAAAAATTGGTTTAGCAATACAAACACAAACTGGTATATATATATATATATATATATATATATATATATATATATATATATATATATATATATATATATCCCTGGGGATAGGGGAGAAAGAATACTTCCCACGTATTCCCTGCGTGTCGTAGAAGGCGACTAAACGGGGAGGGAGCGGGGGGCTGGAAATCCTCCCTTCTCTCTTTTTTTTTTTTTTTCTAATTTTCCAAAATAAGGAACAGAGAAGGGGGCCCGGTGAGGATATTCCCTCAAAGGCCCAGTCCTCTGTTCTTGACGCTACCTCGCTAATGCGGGAAATGGCGAATAGTATGGTGTGTGTGTGTATATATATATATATATATATATATATATATATATATATATATATATATATATATATATATATATATTTTCATAGTTTCCTGTCGACTCCCTTTCCCAGTCCCCGCTAAGTCCAGATAACAGTGGCCTTTTTGCTGTGTCTAAGCCGGATGTGAACGGAGTTTCGTTCTCTCGCACATCCAGCCTCTTGTCTCTTTGCTCTCCTCTTCAAACGATTCAATCTGACGTTGCTGTTTCACTTCCATTCAGATTCCCTTCTATACAGTATCAACTTAACACAGGCAGGTGAAAATAAATGTATATGTATTTTCGAGTATAACAACTTATTGCCTTCAGTACGATAGCTGAAGCCCACTGAGAAGACAACTAAGCCACTCCAAGTACAACGTATCGTACTCAAGGCGTTTAGCCTTAGTTCTTGAAGGGAGTGATCAGGAGTCTCCAACATCAAGTCTTGAGCTTCTACGTCAGACAATGAAAAAAAATAAAAGAAAAGACGTAACTGTGAAGACGTTATATGACGGAGGAGAGAGAGAGAGAGAGAGAGAGAGAGAGAGAGAGAGAGAGAGAGAGAGAGAGAGAGAGAGAGAAAGAGAGAGAGAGGATAGTAAACTATTCTTACATGAAGCTAGTAAAAGAAATAAAGAAAACTCAGAATGGTGGAAAACATGTTATTCATAAGGAAAAGACTGAAGAAACACGGGGGAAAGACTGTGCAAAAGGCAGGGGAAACTGAATAACGGAGGAGGCTAAGCCATGGTGGCGAACCTACGCACACAACCAGCGCGGGAAACAATGGATGACGCGGGAGAGACGGAGGAAAGACAGGGGCAAATAAGGAAGGGGAAAAGACAAGGGAGGAAGAGGAAAGCTTAAGCCAGTGCAGGGAAGACCGAATGGCGGGAAGGACTGACAACAGCACAGTAAAAACAACAAACGAAGAGAAGAAACCAAACACGGAAAAGCAAGAGGAAAGAATGATAAGGAAAAGAGAAACAGCGAACAACAAAAGGAACGACTGAAAACAGGTCAAGACAGGAAAATAAAAAAGGGCCAACTGGAAAAGGGGAAAAGTGTAGGGGAAATGCGCAGCATGAAAGTTGCCTATACCCCCACGAGCCTGGGTGGCGTGGATGACCCCTCCCTCACATGGGGGTATAACCTAATCCCTAAACTTTGGCCTGTGTAACGAAGAAGGCAAATGAGTGACGATTTTTTTTTTTTCTTTTCCTTTTTGAAATATTGGCGTTATTTCCCACCGGGAAAACACTGGAGGACGAGAGGGAAAAGAAAACGTGAGTAATATAAGTAACGGAATTAAAGGGAGAACTTAAAAAAGTGATATATATATATATATATATATATATATATATATATATATATATATATATATATATATATAAAGTAGGAAATAATTTACAATCATGGAATACAGGTTAGGGAAAGAGGGGAGAAAATAGGAGAGGAGAGAAAATTGAATATATTATTAACAGGGAACAGGAGAGTGTGAAGGTATGGGATTACGGACAGTTAAAGGAAGATTACCAAGAAAACAAGAGAGAAATAAGAAGAAATATGAATAAAAAACGGGTAAAATCAATAGAAAATGGAAGGGGACGAGAACACGGGAAAACTAGCCATAAAAAAGAGGAATCAAAAAGCAGGATAGAACAGAACAAAAGTCAAAGATTAAATTATAACAAAGGAAGTTAAAGAAGAGATAACGAAATATGGAAGAGTGAATATAAGAAAATGAGAAGAACCATCAACTTATGATGACAACGAAGTTGACGGACGATAATTTCATGGGACAGTAAATAAGATTAATGATACAGAGGAGCAGAGAAGATTGTGACGAGAGAGAGAGAGAGAGAGAGAGAGAGAGAGAGAGAGAGAGAGAGAGACTTGAAATTAAGCGGGGTTTGGCCGCAGTAAACAGTAAACCTTCTGGCACACGTTCTTGCTGGACCTACGTGTGTCATGCCCCAGGAGAGATGGGTGTGTATATGGACTGGACCATTAGGCCAGTAGAGCATCGCCAACATCAGCAACCAAGGTCCCTGACCATAGATCAGTGGCTGAGGCGTCTGTATGTGAGGCTGGCTGGGGGAGGAGGAACACTGTGGCTAACCCTCCTCATGGTAGAAATATTGGACGTAAATGTGGGACCGGAATCAGCCTTGGCGGGCACAAGCTCAGCGGCGAATTGCCAAGAGAGTAAATATTGGTACTTTATAACCACACTGTGTTATTATATATTTATATTTATATATATATATATATATATATATATATATATATATATATATATATATATATATATATATATATATGTGCGTGTCTGTGTATGCATATATATGTATACGTTGAAATGTATAGGTATGTATATGTGCGTGTGTGGACGTGTGCGTATATACATGTGTATGTGGAAGGGTTGGGCCATTCTTTTGTGTGTTTCCTTGCGCTCCCTCGCTAACGCGGGAGACAGCGACAAAGTATAATAATAAATATATATATATATATATATATATATATATATATATATATATATATATATATATATATATATATATGTACAATATTAAACTGCCTCTAACATAAACAGCTTTGAAACGGTACACACGGGAACTTAAAATAATAATAAATCAGGAATATCCAAACACCGAAGAAAGAAAATAAAAATCTACCCGGAAGGTGCGAGACATGGAGGACCAACGCACCCTAAACATGTGGGACACAACACACATAACAAGGAGGGGGTCGAGTGTGTGTGTGAGAGAAGGCCGCGCCGCCCACCAATTACCTCCCTTCTGCTGAGTCTCAAGCCCTCCTGAAGACCCCTCTAAGCCCCCATCGTAAACAAGGTCTCCCTCCCATTAAAAGCTCTCTACCCATCATCATTATTACGACGGCCCAGGGAAGCTCCCCGCCACCCTAATGTACAGCGAGTCTGCCTCGCCTTGGGAGACTCCGACTGATACAGGAAGTCAACCTCATCGAGGAGGTACAGAATCCCTCCCTCCCCCCACAACACACACACACACACACACACACACACGACTCGGCACATGACCTTTGCTGAGGTCAATTCGTGCCCCGTGTTGAATCTATACATAAATACATATGTCCCAGTCAAATAATATGTCAATGTAATACAGTATGTTTGAAATGCATTTTTTTTTTGTCAGTTAGTAACTAGTTTTATTAATAAAATCGGAATGAGCTGTTTATAATTTGCTTACTTTCCATGCATAAAGTATTTGTATATTTAAAGAAGTGCCGTTTGAGCGTAACTCTTTTCATTTTTTTTTTACGAAATTAAGAGACCAGATCTGCGAGTCATTCATGTGGTCATCCTTAATGTATGAAGAGCCATGTGTCCGACAACTTTATACAGATTCTCTCTGGCGAGGAAGTGTTAAGATGTTAGGCGCCAGGTGGCCTCCCAGGGGCACTTCGAGATCTCGGGGATACAAGGAGCAGGATGGCCTCACTACCTCGAGGTGTGTAACCTCCTCTGCCACCAGCAAGGCACCAAATCTAGCAACTGAAATTCCCCGAATATCTATAAGGTTTTATTTTTTCCCAACAATACACTGTCTTAAAAGACCACTCAGTGCCATATAACTGGAGAGCCTCCTCTTACACCTTCAACCCCAGACACAAAACTATGATGTGTTATGAACCACATACACGCATTGTTTTTCACTTAAGACTGGTGAGAGATACAACTATACTGTGGTATCTTTTCAGTTTCATTCGAAAATTTGAAGTCTAATAATTACCTTCTTTTGGACATGATCCCGAGTAAATGTTTACAGTAGCTTTCTCTCCGTGAACAGAATATCTAGAGACAATTTCAGCCTACTCTCAGAAAAGACAGTCATGTGCAGGAATGTCCTAAACAATACACAAAGTCGACATCCCAATTCCCTGAAGTAAACCTCTATACCTTGGAACGCACCGAGAGATGAGAAAGAAAAATGTGCCACACGAAACAAGCCATCCATCTTCTTGGTCTAAACTTCATTCTCATTAAGAATTTCTTAGAAATACATCTAAGCCTTCTTGGAGAACGGTGAAGGTCTGGGTACTGCACCATAAAACTGTTTCAGCACATCTCCTTAAAGTATCTTACCCGACATCTAGTGCTACACAGAAAGCATCACATGCAAGGTCGAGATGGTAAAGTTTGACGTAAATCTTACTACATAACCTAACCACCGGCAGGAAGCATTCCCCAGATAGTAAAGTCTGACGTACATCTTACAACCTAACCCAACCACCGCCAGGAAGCATTTCCCAAGAACCAAAGATTTATTCTCATTTGCTGACACAATGAGACCTACGTACGAGCCTTCACACATAGACTGAGAGAAGCAGCAGCCACACACGACTCCCAGGTTCACGTCTGAGAGGCAGGGGCACAAGGAGGCGGCACCTCACGAGAACACCTGGAACACAGGGGGAAAGAGCAGCAACATCACGGCGCACAGAGAGGGATGAGTGACGAGAGGTGATGCCCAGAGAATTAGCAAGACCAAAAGTTTTCGACCGATTTCTCGTTAATAGAGAGGAACACGAAGAACCATCCCAGATATGTTCGCAGTTCTCCATACTAGGGCGAATAAAACCCTTGGGGATACGAAGGAGCCGTTTTAAAAATAAGGAACCTATGCATCACTCCCAGCTTTTGGGAAACTGGCTTTTGTGATGTTAATCATGTAAGGTTTCCAGGACATAATGGAAGTTATGCTCAACAAGTTTATATTATTATAAGGTTAAATTGTGGAGGTTTGAAACTGAACACTGGGAAACAGGCGATATTTAGAAAGAAATACAGGGAGAAACTATGTCTTAGCAATATCAAATCTAACTAGGTTACCTCTTCTTTTCAAAATGCCGCACATGTCTGGCCTCAGAGATGAAATATGATAAGTCAAAGAGAGAGAGAGAGAGAGAGAGAGAGAGAGAGAGAGAGAGAGAGAGAGAGAGAGAGAGAGAGAGAACGAATATTAGAAAGAGGAGAGGAGAGAAAATGACCTAAAGTTTGTACAAAGGGAATCATCTGCCTAAGCGTGAACATGGTTGAGAAGATGAAGATATCATTCATGGGGAGACGAGAGATCCTGGGCGACAGAATAGATCACTGAGGAACACCACAGTCGATAGAATATGAGGAAAAGTCGCCTCATCAACGACTGTTGCAGTGAGACGGCCACACAGGACACTACGCATCAGGGGAAAAGAGGAAAGCAAGAAAACCACAAAGTGACTGTGTTTCTAAAGCAGAGACTCATGCCACACCGTGTCAAATGCTTCGGAGAGGTCAAGTTCCAAGACAAAAGTTTCATCGAAGTTCCTGGGTGAGGAGGACCATGGGCGAGTTGCAGAATTTGCACGGCAAAATCCATCATGAGGATTAGAAAAAAAATGGGTTTCTGTTTAATTTAGAGTTAAGGAAATTTTCAAAGACCATGAAGACAAGAGCAACAGGCAAAAAATTGGAAAGGTTAGAACGGCCTCCTTCCCTTGGGAAGGGCTGTACCATACCATGCTTCCAAGAGGACGGGAAAGTCTGGGTGTTTGGACAAAAGCGAAACAAGTGAGCAAAGATCAAAAAGCACACTTTCTTTGGATTCGAGGAGGTACGAAATCCAGGTTCATAGGCCCTTACCATCTGCACTTGGGAGGGGTCCTGGAGGACACTGCCCTAAGAGAATAATGGAGATAGCATGGGTTCAGCGAGAGCATATGGGCGGATGATTAGAGCCAGAATCATCCAGAGCTGAATTAGAGGAAAACAAGGTACCAAAAAGAGGGGAGTTACCAGCTGGAGAGTTAGCTATACACTGATCAGGTCGGTGAAGAGAGGGAAAGGTCAAATTTCAAAGTTACTGGAGATGTTTTTGGTTATGGACAAAAAAAGGTATGTTAGTAGATGAAGAAGAAGTAAAGCTAGATATCTATCTTTATGAAGAAGTCTTCGGTTTAAAAAAGAGCATCTTTGCAATCATTCTGCCTACAAGTGAGAGGGTAATGTGGCTTACATGAACGAAGGAGTTTCGTAGCTCGGCACGCTCTGTCCGTGGTACATAGATGTAACTTCTGTCTATACCTCAACTCTCCTCGTTCATTGAACCTATAGCCAGACCTCATTAACCGACCGCCTTATTCTGAAGAAAGTTCCCACACACAAAAAAGAGGGAGAGAAAGTTAGCCAGAAAGTTATGCTCCATGACCCTGGTGCGCAGGGTTATGGTGCGCCGGGTTGTGGCGCTCTGAAGGTAACTATTTCCCAGTCAACCAGTTGGCCACTCGCCTCAGAAATCAATCTCCTTCATTGCAACCACCATTTCGACCGCACGTTGTGAAGAAGAGATTCATTATCAATCCAAAGTCGATAAAGACAATGTCCTATTCCCCAGACGTTCGAAGACGAACGTGTGAATAATTTCCCATCCCACTGGACCCCTCCCGCTTCCTCTCACACCATCTCAGCTTAACGAAATTACATCACAGTTGATTAATCTAACTGAATTCCTACAGAATTGAGTCAGGTTACTTAAAACTACGTTCAATCCGATCGGCAGAAAGCGAATGGCAGTTCGTCTTTAAACACGAAACATCAATAGCTAGGACGAACAGGTCTCTGACGAGTTGCACAATACAAACGGGAAAGGAGACGACTCTCTGGTGCAGACATGGGAAGGGGAGCGTTGTGTCAATCACCCAGAAAAGTTGGTAACCGTGAGAGAAACATTGATAGAGATTTACCAAAGACTCGACAAGTGGTGTTGGGAAATGGCGAGATGATTGTGAAATACTCATCATCCAACCGAGGCGGAAACATGAATAGTTTGGAATGTGTAAAAGACGATGACGAAACTCTACACTAAACTTATAAAGACTATAATATATATAAAAAAAATACATCTTACTTGAAGGTAAAAAAACGTATCATCCAATGTACTGACCACAAGTCTGGTCAACACCACCACAGGTCTGGTCAACACCACCAAACAACATAGAAACTCACCAGCACAGACTCAAGCAGTAGTACATAATTAAGGTGTTAACAACTATAAGAGGAAAGGACTCGACAGAAAGTGAAATTCGAAGATAATGAAAAGGTCGGAACGTCTCATCTTTCACACAGTAAGCGTGATGGTGCAGACAGGAGTGGAGGATGCACACCCGGAACACTTCCTGGAGTGGCTACCACGAGGGGAGGTGGCCACTTCAGGAGGGTCTAGAACAAGATGGGATGAGACAGTGTACTGAGCGATATCAAGAGGCTGTACCCACCTACTCCATCCCCTGGTGACTGAGGATGAAGGTGATGATGACAGATGGAAGGATACCCTGCAAGTGACGGGAACATCACCACAGGAAGACGAGGAAGGTGATATACATCACGACCACCGAGCTGGGTGAAGGAGGCTAATGGGAGCGGCTCGGCCACTGACAGGGTGGAGTAGACCTTACGAGCGTCGGGTCATAATACGAGGAGATACAAAATCTCCCCGAGTACTTCCGACACATATATCAAATGTTGATCTGTTCAACGCCATCGCTCGATTAGTTATCAATGAACCCGAATCTACCGAGTTTTCAACATGAAGTGGTGCCGACCAATTAACAAGGCCAATAGGATAATAAACCGACTAAAATAACGAGAAAAATCGCTTTGGCTGCCACTAAGGTAGTAGCATGGTCGACGAATAGATCTCCATGTTCCTCTTCAGCGCGGGGCTACGTCGAACGAGAGAAAAGTAACGAACAACAACAACGGCGCATATGTGACTCTCTGTAAGGCAAATACGACGAAGAACTTCCCCTCGACTTTAAGTAATCCAAGGAACGTGTGATCACACTCCCAACCTTAATTTCTCTATGTATAAACCTCCCCACAAGCGCACACGACATTTGTCAGAAATTCAATTACAGAACATTACGATCCTGACCCGGCGGTCTTTTGTTTCGCTGGCTGCCTCCTGAGCTCAGGCTCCGGGACGTACGAGGCGGAGATACAGTCACCCTCACCACCATCGTCTGGCCAAGGCATCACCTGACCTCACTACCTCAAGAGCGTCTCACGGAGGCGAACGCGCCCGGGCCTCTGCAGGAGCGAGCGGGTCCTTTCATTTGCCTCGATCGATTAATTCCAGTTTATCTTCTGACCTTGAGTGTGTCTGACCTGCCGTGTGGAAAGAGGACATTCAAATGAATCGTGTCTATTCCTTGGACTCCAGTGCGTCCTGAACATACATACAACAGAAGCGTATTCACAACGTTGCATGGGAGGAAACGCTCTCTCTCTCTCTCTCTCTCTCTCTCTCTCTCTCTCTCTCTCTCTCTCTCTCTCTCTCTCTCTCTCATATTCCATGTTCATTTCCTTCCTCACCTCCGCCTTTTGTTCTACCGTGGCCCCTCCCTTCGCACCTCCTCCTCTGTTATTCCATCCGGTTCTCGTGCTTTCCCTGTTTGGCCTTCTCTCTCCTTGCGGCAATCTCTCCCCTGCTCCTTTTCCAGTCACCAGCCCTCTCCTCTGCCCCTCCTTCGAATACCATCCCTCTCCCCTGTATCTTTTTCCAGACACCATTCCTCTCTCTCCTTCCCCTCTCCCAGACACCATCCCTCTTTCTCCTTCCCCTCTCCCAGACACCATCCCTCTCCCCTGCCCCTACCCCAGGCACCACTACTCTCCCTTACCCCTCTTCCAGGTATCACCCCTCTCCCCAGCCGCTACCCCGGGCACCGCCACTCTCCCAAGTCATTCATGTGTTTATTTTCTCACGAGAGCAAGTGCTGGGCGAGTGACTCCTGGCAACACTTTAATGGAGTCATCAAGATACAGGAAAAAATGTATCCGTTACTGTCTGGTCTGGTAAGGTGAGGGACGAGGAGCGAAATGGAATAAAAAAGATTCCTGGCGTACCAAGGTACATGCATTCTAAAGCTCGAGTCAATCAGCCCCCAAGTGAGGGGATGGCGCCCAACCATGATTGTGGAGGAGGAGGAGGAGGACCATGAGGTTAGAGAGGGAGTGTGGATGGGATAGGACGAGGACAGATTGGAAGGGATTTAGGAAAGAACAGGAGGAAAGGAAGAGGAATGTACGTCACTGTTTTTAGAAATGTTCATAACATGAATTCAGAAGGTGTTTATGTATAGCTCTAGATGGTATATACAACTGGCTCAAGATGGTATACAGGTGTATACAAGTGACTCAGTAAAGTATATATATATATATATATATATATATATATATATATATTTTTATACTTTGTCGCTGTCTCCCGCGTTTGCGAGGTAGCGCAAGGAAACAGACGAAAGAAATGGCCCAACCCCCCCCCCATACACATGTATATACATACGTCCACACACGCAAATATACATACCTACACAGCTTTCCATGGTTTACCCCAGACGCTTCACATGCCTTGATTCAATCCACTGACAGCACGTCAGCCCCGGTATACCACATCGCTCCAATTCACTCTATTCCTTGCCCTCCTTTCACCCTCCTGCATGTTCAGGCCCCGATCACACAAAATCTTTTTCACTCCATCCTTCCACCTCCAATTTGGTCTCCCTCTTCTCCTTGTTCCCTCCACCTCCGACACATATATCCTCTTGGTCAATATATATATATATATATATATATATATATATATATATATATATATATATATATATATATATATATATATATTATACTTTATCGCTGTCTCCCGCGTTAGCGAAGTTGCGCAAGGAAACAAACGAAAGAATGGCTCAACCCACAGACATACACATGTATATACATACACGCCCACACACGCACATATACAGACCTATATATTTCAACGTATTCATACTTGCTACCTTCATCCATTCTCGTCGCCACCCCGCCAAACATGAAATGGCACCCCTCCCCCGCGCGCGCGAGGTAGCGCCAGGAAAAGACAACAAAGGCCACATTCGTTCACATTCAGTCTCTAGCTGTCATGTGTAATGCACCTAAACCACAGCTCACTTTCCACATCCAGGCTCCACAAAACTTTCTATGGTTTACCCAAGACCTTCACATGCCCTGATTCAATCCATTGACAGCACGTCGACCCCGGTATACCCCATCGTTCCAATTCACTCTATTCCTTGTAAGCCTTTCACCCTCCTGTATGTTCCGGCCTCGATCGCTCAAAATTTTTTCACTCCATCCTTCCGCCTCCAATTTGGTGTCCCACTTCTCGTTCCCTCCACCTCTGACATATCCTCTTTGTCAATTTTTTCTCACTCATTCTCTCCATGTGACCAAACCATTTCAACAAACCCTCTTTTGCTCTCTCAACCACGCTCTTTTTATTAACACACATCTCTTATCCTTTCATTACTTACTCGATCAAACCACCTCACACCACATATTGTCCTCAAACATCTTATTTCCAAAACATCCACCCTCCTCCACACAATCCTATCTATAGCCCACGCCTCGCAAATATACAATATATATATATATATATATATATATATATATATATATATATATATATATATATATATATATATATATATATATATATATATATATATATATTACACAAGTGACTCTGGAAAGCACATACAACTAACATATGAAGGTATGTTACATAAGTAACTCTGACTGGTATATATATAAAAAAGAAAATCGATTATTCTAAAGCCAAACCGAGGAGTTAGAACACTATTGACTGACCAGGTCACGCGACCAACAATCAATTACGCTTTTTTTTCCCCATCAGCCTCTGGTGACGTCACTGTGACGAAAACAGAGCAGCAGTATAATCTAAGCCCGCGAACGATGCATTTCGTATTGGAACAACAAGCGAACAAGTCGCCTTACAGAGACCGAGCGCAAGGTGTGGCATTCACGGACGAAACCTATAGAAAATCCTGGTCATACTGCGTTCACGGACGAAAGACACAAAGTACACACACACACACACACACACACCTCGACCACGGACGGGGAGTATAGAACCCACACATCAGAAAGTACCACGTCTTTTGATTCTTGTCGGACGATAACAGCGAACATGAGGCGGGGAGAGAGAGAGAGAGAGAGAGAGAGAGAGAGAGAGAGAGAGAGAGAGAGAGAGAGAGAGAGAGGGGGGCTAGTCGAAATGACAATCATTGATAATCACTGATGAGGCTAAATGTCCAATTCAGGTGGGGTGAAATGTCGAAATCTAAAAGAAGTCCATCGACCTGCCGAAAATACCGATCTACCAAGAAATCGCAAAATTTCCAACTGGAAACAACCATGGAAGATGACAGGCTAGCGCGTAGGTCGCACTCACCGCGGGAAAAATATTAAGAATTACGAAGAACGAGTCTTGTGAGTTACGTGTGAGATGGACAAATTGTATGTTAGTGGACTTGTATGTCAACAGCCCACGCTTGGAGTCAGGCAGAGGACAGACAACAACCTGGGTCAGACAGGCGACACTTCGGAGCCAATGAAGTGCTGGCTCACTACGCCGCCGTCACTAACCCTCCCGGTAAATAAGCCAGCAGCACCTCCCTACCACTTATGGGTGGGGACTTAAGGAAGCGTGGGTCAAGGACGGCTGTCTGAGGGCAAGCGGACGGGTTCCCAGGGACCATATGGTGAGCGGGCGGGGCTTCAAGATCAGTGGGTGGGCCAGCTAGACAAAGCCAGGGACTCCAGGACAAGTGGGCGGGGCTTGGATGGCGAGTAACTGGGGCTTGAGAACGAATGAGCAGGGATGAAGGACGTGCGAGGCGGGGATTCAGGAAAATTGGTTAAACAAGGTCATGAGGACGAACGAAAGGGATTAGGAGACCAATGGGCGGGGCTACAAGGACTCTAGCCCCCCTAACCTATAGGACCAAGGGGGGGGGGTGATGTTAAGGGGCTTATAACCCTAACCTGGGGCCAAGGGCGTGGTAAAAGGCCCGCAACTTGAACGTCACTTCAAAGGGCGTGGTAAAAGGTACATCAACCCATCATAAAATACACACACACACACACACACACACACACACACTTCCTGCTATGACGTCAGCAACAAGTGACCTCAATTCGCTAGGGGGAGCGGTAAACCAGCGCCCGTGTTCTTGCCGTGACCAGCTGCAGTTCACTCAGTAATTACACGTATGATTATCCTCCTTCAGTTCACCTGTGCTTATTTTTGCAACTATAATTGTGTCTAACTCTCCGTCTGCTTGACGCTGGCTACAGCCCGGGTGAAAAAGTCACCTTACGCGAGGCGATTGACGTCAGAGAACTTTTCGCTTTAGAAAAGACCATTCTGTCCCTGCTACTGATTGCAGCGCAACCCTGAACCTGCAAGATCCCCCGGGTAACCTCCGACAGGATCCCTTCGTGAAAGGAATCCTAGGTGCGTCTACAGTAACATCTCGTAGGTCAAAACGTCATGTAACTAACGGTTCTGTTTACCTGTCAAGGAAATGCATGGAAAACATGTGAACAACTGCCGAGGATGACACACACACACACACACGCTAAAAAAAAAAGGAGATCGGTAATATCCAAGGAAGTGATGGCATTGTTCGCAGCCTTGCATAACCTGGGGGACAGACAATGGCGTTAAGAGATTGTTTTTCTTTAATGTCTGGTAGCCACAGACAGCCCACACCCCCAGGACTCCTCCTTCCCATACCACACTCTCTCCTTTACATTCTCTTTCCAACACTATAGCCTTAAAGACTCTCTTGACCTATATATTTAGAACACAATGCTCTTAGTCAATATCCAACTCACACAAGAAAAAAAAAAAATCCATCCTATTTTAAACACCACGCGCGTCTAGCTCTACCTTACAAGACGCATCAAAACATACTATATGTTTACGGTACATCATGCAAACAATACAGAAAACATTCCATCAATGTCTCCAGTAAACTTCGCAGTCAAACAAACCCTTTAGGTTTACTTAACCTCGATGAACACAAAATCTTTACCTGACATATGCCCTTGTCTTTTTGAAGTCAATGAGGATGAATCATAAGGAATACCTCGTCGTCTCCACGTAACGTATCGCCGGACCATGCAAGAAAAATTGAAATGAACAAGTCTTTGGAAACTGAACTGTTGGTAACTGAGGATCATTTAGCTCTCACTCGCTCGTGGAACGACAGTTATAAACGATTAATTTGTTCGTGTCGGTATAAATTTCCGACTTTCCTACATCCTTCCAGTTTTCATCAAATTACATTACATAAACAGAATATTCATCAAACGATTCAACGAAGACTAATCTTGACTCATCGTTTAAATGTAATTATATCAATCATGTAACCATTCACATTCATTAATACAACTCAATTTTTACCGTTCAACATCTTTCACGACTAAAATTGCCAGATACCACCCAATATCAAGCTGCCATAATATCATGAAAGCTACCATATTTGAAGTATTATATCTATTACCTACGTTTTGACACGGCAAACTGAACCAAGCCTTTAAAAGGGAGGAAACATATTTTCCTAAGTAAATCATGGTCATGATCGACTTTTAGGAAAGTCCAAGCAGACTATCCAGAAGACAGTGTAGCGGACGATGTGTCGCCAGGCGTCCGGGCTAGACCCACCACACCTGCACAGAACCATGACTTAAACAGGCGACCGTTCAGAGGGTGGGCAGCTAGCTGGTCCAGGAAGCTTACACTGATGACCAAACACACAAACACGTCACGGCTGTTACTCCCTTCTCACCACCGGCTGCATGCCACGGAGTCCCTGAAATACGCTCAAACACAACTAACTGGCAACACACACACACACACACACACACGCCTCCATACTTGTAGTCCCTGCAGACCTCTGCACACAGCCTCACACACACGCATACATCCTCCTCTTCATGGCTCCAGATATATGAATATGTCCTCCACATAGCCTCATACACACATCACGGTACTCTAACTCAAGTTCCCCATCTTCTACACATGACCCCTTTCTACATCCCCTAAATACAACTTCAAAAAATCCTTCCTCCTCTCGAAACACATCACCATGCACACCCACCTGCCCTCTACACACATCGCCTTACAAACCTACCAGCCCTCTACACACATCGCTATACACACCTATCTGTACACTACACATACCACCATACACATCCACTTGCCCGCTACGCACACCATACACATTTCCCTGCCCTCTACATACATCATACACATCTCTCTGCCCTCACACTGTCCGGACCCCTCGCTGCTGCCCACGTCTTGCAGTGAGGCTGGTGGAGTATGGACACCTCCGGCAGCTTCAAGTAGACGTATCCTTCCTGCCTTACCCAACACGAAGCCAACTACGTGGTAGATCTAGCTAGCCTTCTGTTGTCCTGCCTCGCTCCAGCGTCCGCCAACAGACTTTCGTAACTGGTCCCAAGTAAACAAAGGAAAGCTTACGAGTGTTTTAAACTTCCGCCCACACACGTATATATGTAATATGATATTACGGCTGGATTTTTCACTTCCCCTTATAAAAATTTCTGATCCAGCACAATTCTTTTTCGTTTGAGAACTTCATAAAGAGTTTTCACCCAGAAATTTGTATAGTTATGTCTGTAATGTTACCGTTCCTACCTATGTAATGTTACAGTATGCACCTCGACACTGTTACAGTACCTACCTTTATAATATTACAGTATGAACGGACAAGGTTATCTCAGGGTCATCCTCTTTGGTGAACATGTGTGAGGGTCGTACTATCTGTGGATCGTCTTATCTGAGGGTCATCCCACCTGATGGTCATCCTGTCTGAGGGTTGTGTTGTCCAAGGGTCGTCCTATCTGATGGCTGGCCTTCAAATGACCCACGACTCCCCACCTCCCAGGCAGTGCAGTGCAGGTAGCAGCCTCCTCTATCTCGACCACTTGCATCACGAACCTACCCCCTCACCACGGAAACATTCTGAATTTGCCAAGGGCGCCTCGGGCAAACCAACTATATAACCATGCACCAAATATTGCACTGGAAACACACTATGTTTAATAAAAACATATTTTAGTGATAATATTATGGTAAGGATATCAATACCTGCAGCTGAGGAGTAAAATGAAGAAGTGGAGAATGGTGGAAACGATGAGGAAAGCGATGGTGTGAGGTATAGCCATTTCAAAACATACTCAAGGTCGTAGCTTTAATCGGAAACGTCCGAACCATAGATGATACAACCATGGGGCCAGGTCCCAGGACCAACACGCCACACTTCATGAAGTTTATAGTATAAGAGCATATACACGCGAGCCTTGAGATCTTTCACGTCGAAGTTCTAGCCACGAACAAAGGTCCTCATCGAGGACAGACCTTCAAACGAAAGGGGGAAAGATGGAATCTTAGAGTTTCTTCGATGAAACAAACCCACTTTTTACAAAGGCGCAGTTATGTTTGTACCGAGCAAATGATTATGAGGGAGAACGATGGGACGAAAGGGTGTGAAGACACGAGCAAAAATGAGGAGGACAGGTGGTACATGGTCACCGTATGCTGGTACAATAACTTGAGGCTCAACCGGTGGTTTGGTTTTAATGAGACAGAAGACCAGACCAGACCGGCAAACCTGACACGAAGTGCGTAAGGTGGTTCCGGGAGCCACTTTTGCAACACTCTTATGTGATAACCGGCAGGACGGCAGAATCACTTAGTTCAGGAGGGTGAGGGAAATTAAGAAAATCTCAGTAGAAAGAC
The DNA here is from genome assembly GCF_036320965.1 of Panulirus ornatus. Classification (NCBI taxonomy): domain Eukaryota; kingdom Metazoa; phylum Arthropoda; class Malacostraca; order Decapoda; family Palinuridae; genus Panulirus; species Panulirus ornatus. The sequence continues at coordinate 15,847,540 of NC_092232.1, forward strand.
GCAAATACTTAATATTTATCTTTATACTTAAAATGATTCATCTTGAACAATCAGTTTTCTATACCTCATCACACAAACAAAACTTCGTATAACGTCAGTCTTTTGTTAAATCATCGAAAGTTGTCGAACATAATGTGATTAAAAAGTCAATAAACATTGAGTAATAACGGGAAATAATTACACAAAATGATGACAAACTCAGATACCATGTATACAAAGTCAGTGAACAAACCTATTAAGTCATCTTCCACAGTTTAAGTAATTCTTGACAGCACTCCTATAATTACATGCAAGGCACTCATATAATCAAATGTAATTACACTTAGATGATGTCTCCTTATTGGTCAGCGATGTAAACCTAGGATACCCTTTCACGGAGCTCCTCAGCTCTAAGCTGTGCTCCACGCGACAGCAAGGTAAGGTGGGCTTCTTTGGGACAGAAAGGACCTCGCCGACGCCCTATTCCTCTCCGTCTGTTGATGATCATACAGCCTCGACGATGGTGACTTGCAAGCAAAGTTCGAATCCTTGATGTTGGAGGGCACTGTGTTTTCTATGAAGATGAGCGTTCATATGCACCATATATATATATATATATATATATATATATATATATATATATATATATATATATATATATACATATATATATATAGTGTGTGTGTGTGTGTGTTTTCGGACTCCGCCAGCTCGATGATACACCTGGAGTCAAACAGCAATCTTTGGCGAGGCTGCATCACTGGGGTTCACATTTTCCTTGAGCTGCAAGAGCCTATAGAAAGATGTCCTGGATAACACCAGGACTCTTTCAAAGACATTGGTCCCAGAGCAACTAAAACAAATGACATATATATATATATATATATATATATATATATATATATATATATATATATATATATATATATATATATATATATTTCAAACTAAAGCAGTTTGGTCGACCAGGAGTGTTAGGCAACACGTATAATAACAGCATAAAAAAAAAAATTACATTGCGACGGACGCTGAAAGAACCAAGCAGTGTTTTCCTTTTGGAAGTTTTCTTCTCTCTAAAACAGAAAACGTGTTTGACATGACGGCCGATCCCGCTGTAGTGATACGCTTCTGTGTTAGGGAGCTTAAAAACACAGGAAACACGTTCAAGAACCATCAGAATATCGTCAGAGAAGAATGGAAGTACAGCCTACGACAGGCGACTCCTTGATCCACACCGGCTTCTACGACCCATCCAAACACCTACATACAGCGTCTTGTTACGATGAATACCAGCTGAGAGGGGAAAGCTATGGGGTAGTGAGGAGAGAAGTTAATAAATGCGAGGGGGAGGGTGATGAAACCCCGAGTGAAAAATATGATGACATGACCCTTACAAGAAAAGGAAGATGCTTGCAGTATTGCCTGTGGTAGGCAACACACAGCTCAAACACCGACATGACGCTGCCATGCATACACAAAAAAAAAAATAAACCAGCGGACTCCTACATGTATGTATATATAAACAACATCACAACACATCATGAATCATAATGAACCAAGTGGTCGGCTCACGCCTCAAGACGCCAGAGACAGCTGCTACATGTGGACTGCAGTCAACACTTACCTTGACACGACCCTCACTAGAGATATGCACAACCCACTCATCCCCACGATACACTTACCTGTAAGGAGGAAACAATAAGAAATTAGTGAACAATAATTTCTAAAAAATCTATATAATTTGTAAGGAGGAAACAATAATAAATTAGTGAACAATAATTTCTAAAAAATCTATATAATTTGTAAGGGAACAATAATAAATTATTGAACAATAATTTCTAAAAAATCTATATAATTTGTAAGGGAACAATAATAAATTAGTGAACAATAATTTCTAAAAAAAAAAAATCTATATAATTCGGATGACTGACATAACTTTTCTCACATATATTGATAGTCAATAGCATGTCTCAAGTCTATGCAATTCAGGCGTACCGAAAATAAGTGAGAAAATCTGAACCATCTTTCCCTCATCACACACGCACACTGAGGAACATCTCTATCCTTTTTGGGGAATATTTAGGACCAGTATATCTGTGTGGATAACGACCCACACAGACACGTACATTACTACTGTCCTCGAATTGCAATCCACTGATATGTTTATATACAACTACTATAACCAACGATGAAGGATATGAAACTGTAAAACCTCGCCTGACCTAAATTTAGCCTTTAATATTGTGGGATGATACCGACAGTTCTAAATATGAATTAAGTTTCCTGAGAAGGGCTACTTCTAGGGTCGGGTGCTCGAACACCCTCACCAAAAGTAACCCATATCCCAAAGATGAGGTCCTATGCTCCTATGAGGAGGTTCTTAGCATAATGCTCCAGTGAGGAGGTTCTTAGCCTATCACAATCTTTGTCCACCGCCGTACAATTTAAGGTCGAAGCCGACAATTAAGAAACTGAACGCTTTTCGGCAGTGATCCCACACTGACGCCGGAGCTCTTTTCCAGAATAATTCATTTACAATTGTTCTTTATCCATATTCTCTGCCCATAATCGATCAATTATACGTAGCTTATGCAGAAAATGACGGATCTGGCGACTAAAATTTGGTGAGATTAGTTAGAAAGGTTAAGAGTTTTATACCTAAAAAAAATCATCATCAGTCATTCAAAAATATATTATATATGGAATTCCACGACCCGTAATGGTCCATTAACAACAGAATTCAATTACAGTCCCACATTGCCAAAATTCAGTAAAAGTTAAAATCCGCTCTCAAATGTGGGACATGGCATGTCAGGATCACAAGCATGATTATGATTTTTAAATTCAGCAATGAAATATTAAAATAGGTGACAATTTACAACACAATGCTTAAACACCTAAGTAACCTAACTACCTCGTTCGAAGGGATGCGGTTCGAACAGTTCATTTTCTTTTAAAATTAAATGAACTATTTCTCTTTTTTTCGACACCCGATATGTCTAAAGTTAGAGGTACTAAGTAAGGTTTATCTTAACCGAAAACGTTCGTTAGTTCAGTAATTTGCCATTACTAGGCCGGTTTACCACAACAATTAAGGTGGCTGTTGGTTGGTTGTCTGGTCTTTGGACTTAACAAATGTCCCGTTTACAATACCTGCATATAATGACTGTCAGCGTCAAGTTCTAGCCACTAATCGAACAATACATATATAATCTTCAGGCAAAGGCAAGATAATTCTACGACATACAACACACACCACACACACATGCCGCATACATATGTTGAAATTGTACCTTACAGTAACAGTCTCCTGTATATATATAAACACTGCTCCCATGGTCAGCCTCTGCCGACCTTTTACTCGTCCATCACTTCCAAACATAACTTTGCAGGAGGAGGAGGAGGATCAGGTTTTCCTTACCCGTCTGAAGCCTCGCTCCGTAAAAATGCTACGAGACTTAAGAGGATTCCTCCGTCCCAAGCTGACGTTATCTTGCCACTAGCGATACGTTCATTCCAACACACGTATCTTTCCGAATAACCTGATGGGAACCACTAAATTCATACATATCAAACGTTCGTTTCGATCTTGTATAAAAATATACACCAGTTTTCACTATTGTGTATAATAGAAACGCGCGCACACTCCCGGTGTTGGTGGTTCAATGTCACTTTCACTCCTCGCCCTCATCCCTAGAAAGTTCACTTGTAATGAAACAAACGTGTTCGAAGCCCTATTCGGAACAAGTTTACCTGGCACCGTTCACAATCATCGTCGATCGTCGTCTCGAACCAGTGTTCGAAATCTTTCTCGAAGTACTGTCGACAAATCAGCGTTAAAAACTATTCGATCATTACAATAAAGGCATTACACACTTGGCATATCGTAATATCTAAAAACAAATGTGCTTGAGGGCTGACGAGCAAGGAGCGTGCATGATTGAAAAAAAAAATTTCTTTCAAATGTTGACGTAGTCAGCCGCCATGGATTTAGAGAGTCCGTTTTCTGTGACGATGGTGTGTGTGAACAGTCAGATTCGCTCACAACCCAACGATCCGTCAGTCAATTCAAAATAAATGTTGAGTCATTCATACTTAATATTCATCCCTCTTATACTTTACACAGTATATATATATATATATATATATATATATATATATATATATATATATAGATAGATAGATAGATATTCCAAAAAAGGCCCAGTCCTCTGTTCTTAACGCTACCAAGCTAACGCGGGAAATGGCGAATAGTTTAAAAGCAAAAAAAAAAAAAAAAAAAAAAATATATATATATATATATATATATATATATATATATATATATATATATATATATATATATATATATATATGTATATATGTGTGTGTGTGTGTGTGTGTGTGTGTGTAAATTCTGACCGACAACCATGGGGAAATGAAACACGTATTTAATTTTCCCTTGTGGTTATCAGCAAATACTAGATCACGTACACCACTATGACCTATTGCAATACATATATATATATATATATATATATATATATATATATATATATATATATATATATATATATATAACGTTTATCTGGATACATCAGTAAAGAACCAACAGAATAATCAAGGGAAAAGCAACAGAAAAGCGACACCTATGAACAGCAAACAGGATGAGCGGACACTAGTGGCGGTAACCAGAGGTGCGGTGTGAGGCGGCCGAGCGGAACCTCCTCAACGTCTCCAGAGAAATTACAGGCTCCGTCCACTATGTCGTCTGCGCTCCTTCCTGCAGAAGGGAAAGTGTCTCAAACTTTAATTTTTTTTTCTTAATCTTCCTCTATAATACTGTTTGAGGTCAACCACTTAGGCCTCACTGAAGAAAGATATAAATAACAGCAGGAGTGCTATAATCGAGAAGAGGATATTAAATTTCAATGGACACTTGGCCCGTTTTCGTTTTCGTCCCCCGCTACAAAAAGAGAGATATCGGTTGCCCATGTTTCATCGATCATGCATGACCTCAAATTCGCTACAAATCCCTGGGCAACTCCCACTGGTACCATACCATCTCATAATGACGCAGGAAGGAAGGAATCCAGTGATGAGGGGATGGAGGAGGAGGAGGAGGAGGAGGAGGAGGGGTGGAGATAATGCCCACCTTCGTCTACTGAGCCACACGACAGTGAAGAAGAAGGGTGGGAAGATGATGATGGTGATGGTGATGATGATGACGGTGGTTCTACTCAACAAGAAGATTGAAAAGATGGTTAAAATGAGGAAAAGGAATTCTCGTAGGTGTAGTTAGCGAGGACGACTCTTAAATGAGAAATTATGACGGTAATTCTGACGTAACGATATGGGTTATGGTGGACAGAAAAAAATAGGTCAGTAATGGTGGTCACAATGAGGACGCTGCTGATGAAGGTGAACGATAGTGATGATGTTGATGATGATGATACTAACTCTGAACAGGTTCGGATGATGGAACTGGCTAACTACACACACACACCGAACAGACCATATGAAGCCGAACCACCGGTTAACTAGAACGATAGAATATGGGATGTGGGTTGGACGACGACAGCGAGAAGGGGGAGGAGGGGAGCGTCCACCAGAGCGCCGCCTTCACCGAGGCGCCCCCGAGGGGTCGTAAGTATTGCAAGGCGACCTCCCTCCTGAAGACATTCCCTTGTACCCTACCCGGAGCTTCCTTCCTATTCGATACCGATCTAGTTTTTTAAGATTTAAATTTTCCTTTCTCACTCTTCCTCGTCGATATGAATATAGACCGCGACGGTAAGACCCTCGTGCACGACATTGCGACCCTCGAGCACGACGGTGCGACCCTCGAGCACGACGGTGCGACCCTCGAGCACGACGGTACAACCCTCGAGCACGACGATGCAACCCTTAAGCACGACGGTGCGACCCTCGAGCACGACGGTAATACCTTCGTGCACGACGGTGCGACCCTCGTGCACGACGGTACGACCCTCGAGCACGACGGTAAGACTCTCAAGCACGACAGTACGACCTATGGCTATGATGATCTGGTTTTGGGCCGTCGTGGCTCAAGAATCGTTATCGTCGTTTTCGAGATTTCTTTTTAAAATACGCGCGTTTCGTACCCCCGTTGAAACCCGTCCCCTTCATATCAAACTTCCTCCCAATCAAAACTTCTTTTTGTCCTCTCCTGCTGAACCACCTCCCTATCGCCCCCTCCTGCCATGCCTCGCTGCCCGAGTCACCCACCTCCCTGCCTCTCTGCTGGGGACCATGACAACCCCCCTCAGTCCCCTCCGTTCCCACCTCCCCTTCCCGCCGGAGAGCCTCTCACCAGAGAGGAGGCCATTTCGAAATATCCCCGTGAGCGCGTGGACAGGCACCCACCCAGGAATAATGCACGCTGGCTTCTTGTCCTGCCCGAGCGTGCGACGCTGGGAGGGAACAGATCTAGTGGCTCCAGGCCGACAGTGGGCGAAGGCATTCACCCTGCAAAATGTACGAGGGAGGCACTGCGGAAAATGTAGGAACCCGCGCCAAAACCGGCAGAAAATCCTGGAAAGATCCGACGACACCAGGTGACCACACAGTTTAAAGGTGCTCCTCAGACCTCTGACCTTACTTAGAAAAAGCAGGTTCTTGATTGGCTCTGCCGTCGGGCATGATAACGCTCATAACGTTTCGGTCATGCCGTGGTCACGTACAACGATCGTCAGCGAGGACGTTATAAAATACATTACACGAAAAAAAAAAAATGGCCTTTCCACAGAAACGAACTTTAGTCTTCTTACCTGAGTCTGACCAGAACGGCCTTGAACCAGGACTCCACGTCCCACAGTGGAAGGTCATCAATCAGGTCACATGCGACCCAATCGTTCATCATCTGCACCGCCTGTCCGTGCCGCTGGGCAGGCCGCTCCGCTACACGCGCCAACCCGTTATCATCACCTGGTAAACCCACGGCACACAACCAGAGCCAAAAGTAACAACGGCACCTCCCTCAAGTGGGTCCTGCCTGTGACGCCTGTGAGAGGTCGTCAGCATTACCACTCCGGCAGGTGGGTCGGCATGTGACGCGTCTGGGCGTACGGTGGGGCACAGGGAGCTCAGGCTGTGTGTACTGAGCCAGTCAGTAAGGCAACGTGTGAGGGTGCGTGCCCGTTGTCCACCCAGATCATAATACATTAGTGTGTGATCACCCATGTAACAATCCACCTCCCCCGTGCCACTACTGCCACCCTGACACTCCCCCCTTGCCACCAACTCCCCCCAAAGACATGATTATACCGTCTTGCTCAAAAAAAAACATCACTTTTCTCTTACATATAAACTGGAGAATATATCTTTAAACAATGTCACAAGTAATATCAGAAATGTGAGCAAAAGTGACTGAATGACGCTCGTCCGATCATAGAATAAGAGAAGGTCAAATGTGTCCAACAATTCTATCCTAAACATACACACATACCGTCCTCATCTCAAAAAAAAAAAAGGACATAAAAGAAAAGGGAAATTACGACACGTTTCCCCGTAATTAGCGAGAAACTCCTGATGAAGTGCGAGAGGTCGTCAAGCCGCTAATGTGTCCACTGTCCACAGCCCTGGTGGTAAAAAGGTCACACCTCCCCGTGTGTATACAAAAGCCCCAGGGTATACATGCTCTTGCCTTTACCCACGTCCGAGAACAAGCAGCATTTCAAGTCACTAAATGCGAGGCCACCGCAACGCTTATTTCAGAGTCCATCAAAAATGTTCATTAAACTCAAAAGTGAGTCGGTGTATCAGAAACTGTTGGTTCCTGGGATCACAAACCAACCTCACAACCCAAGCAGCAAGTTGCCCTAAACATAATTTTTTTTTTTTCACGGGTTCAATTCACGCATGTGTTACCGGACTTCGCCTACTGTTGGTACACCGCGAGTGCAAAGTCCCTGGGAGGAGAGTCTCAAGAAACTTATCATTCCAAAGGAGTCTACATTTCCCTGCAGCTGTAAGTAAGGCAGCCTTGACCTGCACGAACCTTCAGAAAAGTCTTGAGTAACATCAAGTCTCGGTGATAAATACTGTCCTTGGGTTAACTATAAATATACAAATAAATAAAGTCTTCAACACACTGAGGTTCTCAGATCCTTTCAACTCCAAACGCTTATAAGGTCACTAACCATGAATTCAATCCCCTCACTAGCAGGCTAAACACTTTCTTTTTTTCTTTCTTTTTTAACGCTCTTCACCCCGTCATAAGTTTGTCTACATAGCCCACACAAAATAGACACTTCTTTTTATCACTCTCCCATCCTGAGTTGGTCTACACACTTACCCTAGAAACTATAGGCACTTCTGAATCACTCACCTTCCATCCCAGTCACCAGGGTCGACCATAACACAAAAGCAGCCGATTAATCACACTGTTTCCATAAGCGCAAATCTCTATGGCCTCTTGAGTGTACTCAAACCTGTCTCTAATTTGGCTGGGGTATAAGATGCACACACACACACACACACACACACTCATCCACGTACATAAAGACACAGAAACACCTCGGTCACACAAAAAAAGACAGAAAAACGCTCACCCACATGCACGAAGTTAAAAGCCTAGGAACACCTCATCCATTTCAAAACAAGAAAAGACACAGACACTCCCTCACCCACATAAGTTGACCTAGACAAAGAACAGCAGCAGGGGAAGCAGCGGAAGCAGGGGAGTCACAACGGTCGTGTGGGGCGCACAAGTTGGCCTCATTGGTACCGAACGCTGAGACTCGCCGGGAACACACGCCTCACAACAACCCACCAGCCACAATCTCTACACACTATTGGTATTCATGGCAGCCTGACCCATACCACAAGTGGATATACATCACGATATGTAACCTTAAACGTGTGTGTGTGTATATATATATATATATATATATATATATATATATATATATATATATATATATATATATATATATATATATCCATGACTAAATTCTATGAGAGTCCTAGGGTTAACAAGGACCTTTCTAAAGGATGAGCAGCTCAAGGCTACGCTACATCCAGGAGCAGGGAAATGCAAACTGCTTGGGAGTGAGAGTTCTCTTGATGAGGCTGTACTGTCAGTGATACAGCCTCACCAAATGTGGCTTTACACTCAAGGTGTAACTTCGATCAGGCTGAGTCCGGTAACACACACACACACACACACACACACATACACACATAATGTTTTTCCCTGTAATAAATACGAGAGATGTGTCGGGGTTAAGTAGGTCAACCTAGAATCCACGGGATGGTATCGCCCCACAGCGGCCGCCTGACTAACCACCGCAGTATACATACATACATACATATTTACATACACACATACATACATACATACATACATACATACATACATACATACATACATACGTACATTCATCCATCCAGCCATTCATCCATACATATATACATACATAAATATATGTATGTATTTATGTTCCTGGAAGAAAAATTGAGGGGAAATGCCAGAGGATCAAGACGTTGATGGAACAGCAGCTCTCCCTCCCACAGGTAGGTCATGAGAAGGTTTCACTCGTTTGTTGTTGGTTGTGGTGGGAGTTGTTGTGGTGATGCTGCTGCTGCTGCGGTTGTAGTGATGTTCGTCGTGTTGGTTATGTTGTAGATGGTGATGATAAGCGAATGGGTGTAAGGATGAGCCCCAATAAGGTGGTTTTTGGAATAATATATATATATATATATATATATATATATATATATATATATATATATATATATATATATATATATATAGCGCTACCTCGGACACATGAGGGGGGGAGGGGGATGTTATTCCATGTGTGGCGAGGTGGCGATGGGAATGAATAAAGGCAGACAGTGTGAATTGTGTGCATGTGTATATATGTATGTGTCTGTGTGTGTATATATATGTGTACATTGAGATGTATGGGTATGTATATTTGCGTGTGTGGACGTGTATGTTTATACATGTGTATAGGGGTGGGTTGGGCCATTTCTTTCGTCTGTTTCCTTGCGCTACCTCGTAAACGCGGGAGACAGCGACAAAGCAAAATAAATAAATAAATATATGGATAGAGTTGTGCGCAGGAGGATGGATGTGCTGGAAATGAGATGTTTGAGGACAATGTGTGGTGTGAGGTGGTTTGATCGAGTAAGTAACGTAAGGGTAAGAGAGATGTGTGGAAATAAAAAGAGCGTGGTTGAGAGAGCAGAAGAGGGTGTTTTGAAGTGGTTTGGGCACATGGAGAGAATGAGTGAGGAAAGATTGACCAAGAGGATATATGTGTCGGAGGTGGAGGGAACGAGGAGAAGAGGGAGACCAAATTGGAGGTGGAAAGATGGAGTGAAAAGGATTTTGTGTGATCGGGGCCTGAACATGCAGGAGGGTGAAAGGAGGGCAAGGAATAGAGTGAATTGGAGCGATGTGGTATACAGGGGTTGACGTGCTGTCAGTGGATTGAATCAAGGCATGTGAAGCGTCCGGGGTAAACCATGGAAAGCTGTGTAGGTATGTATATTTGCGTGTGTGGACGTGTGTATGTACATGTGTATGGGGGGGGGGGCCATTTCTTTCGTCTGTTTCCTTGCGCTACCTCGCAAACGCGGGAGACAGCGACGAGGTAAAAAAAAAAAAAAAAAAAAAAAAAATTATATATATATATATATATATATATATATGTGTGTGTGTGTGTGTGTGTGTGTGTGTGTGTGTGTGTCACCACAAGTTGTTTGTATCTACCTTAAGAATCCGGACAAGCTGAATCTTACAGCAGAACGACAAGGTCCTTGAGCACGACAGCCTGAGCCATGAGCACGACACCATGACCCTTGAGCAGGATGACTTGATCCTCATGGGTGAGATCAAAGGCCATTAAACACAAGGGTCGTACCGTCCTGCTCAAGGACCATATACCGTCGTACTCATGGGTCACTGATCTACTTCGAGGACGACACAGCATCCTTCGTGTCCCCAGCGGGCCTGTATAGGCCTCTCAGGCTTCCCACACCCACCAAGTTGTTGATAATATTCCAGGGAACTCTTTTTTTTTTTTAAGCGTTTCCAGACGCCGAGGTGGACGATGTGGCGCCTCTCTCGGTGCCGGCTTGGCTGGGAGGGCGCGGGTGGGGTGATATATGCTGGAAGAGGATTGCGAGGACGGGAGGGGAGGTTAGGTGAGACGGGAGGGAGGGAGGGAGGTAAGTGGGAGAGAGGGGAACAAAAATGAAAGGACGAGGTAATGGGACAGAGAATGAGAAAGGAAGCGTAAGAGTAGAGGGCAGGGGGAAATAATGAACGGAAAAAGATGAGATGGAACGGGAGAGGAGAGGACTTGATGAGAGACAGGGACAGGTGAAGAGTAAATGGAAGGGGATGAAGTGACAAGACAACGACAGGACCTGTAATGTGGGGATGTACGAAGGGTGTTCACGAACGAAGATGTGGGCAGCAAGAACACGCGAGAGGAGGAGGAGGAGGAGGAGGAGGAGGAGGAGGAGCAGTATGAAGAAGAGGAGGGGTAGATAATGTAGATGTGGATGTAAAGAAGCAATATAGAGGATACCCGTGGAAAGTTCTTTACGAGGTTAAAGGAAAGACTTTGATCCATGAAAAAAAAAACTGCTTGGAACCAGCTGGCAGGAGGAGGACGGGGGAGAGAGAGAGAGAGAGAGAGAGAGAGAGAGAGAGAGAGAGAGAGAGAGAGAGAGAGAGAGAGAGAGAGAGAGGAGAAAAATAAACACCCGGATGAAATAAGATGACACTGAAAACAGGAGGAACAAAATACTCTAAGTGTGTGTGTGTGTGTGTGTGTGTGTGTGTGTGTGTGTGTGTGTGTGTGTGTGAGAGAGGGAAGGGGGTTGGAAATGAGATCACAAGCAGTTCTAGAGAACACAGTATCTCCCTTTTAAAGACCACACTTATTTTGTGGAACACATCTCTATGGAAAATAAATCAAACCAACAAACAAATCAACTATAATAATACAAAAAATAAATACGTAAAAACAAAGTCATTTCTACCGCGATCAAACAACCCCCCCCACTCTCCTCCAACCCCCCCATAAATCATAACACATTTCCACAGCTAAGGGAAAAAAAGCAACACGACCTTCAATACGTTTTCCACATTTGAGAGGGAATTCAATCGTGTTTCAACCGAAAGAAAAAAAAATATATTAAATTAAGCTTTATACAGAACGAGGGATCTACAGGAGGGTGCAGGATGGGCGTCAGTGAACTCCACACTTTTAAGCTAACGGTGAGGTGGCCAGCCTACACACCCTGTGGTACTTGACGTAAGTCGGGTCAAGGTCACTAGCCTAAGGCCGCTCGCTCCCTGTTGTGACCTGACCTGAGGTGGGTCAAGGTCACCCCAGCAGCCCACGACCACCACGCTCTGCTGTGACCTGACCTGAGGCGGGTCAAGGTCACCCCACCAGCCGAAGACCACCACACTCTGCTGTGACCTGACCTGACGAGGCGGGTCAAGGTCACCCCACCAGCCGACGACCACCACGCTCTGCTGTGACCTGACCTGAGGCGGGTCAAGGTCAACCCCACAAGCCGACCACCACGCTCTGCTGTGACCTGACCTGAGGAGGCGGGTCAAGGTCACCCCACCAGCCCACGACCACCACGCTCTGCTGGGACCTGACCTTAGTCGAGTCAGGTCTGAGGCGTAACATCAAAAATCATTCCCAAGTCACACACGCTCCAGCAAATAATAATATACGTCGAGCATCAGCTAACCAACCTATGACCTTGACCCGCAATAAAGAGGTCGAGTCACATCCCTCCCTCCAAAGGAAATGATAGTCTATAACATTATTTTTTTTACTACTGGGGTATAACAACTGTAATTCCCATGATTTTGTTTACAATCAAACAATGCTTGTGTATGTAAAAAAAAAAATACACATTTCTTGTTTAATCCCAGAATATCAGCGAGGATCATTACTGCCAGATTTACCGTCTCTAAAATGATGGAAGATTCGTATAGTAAATATTCTTTTTACATTCACTATTATTTTGTCCAGACAGACGTATACCTCCCTCCCTCACGCCAGCCCACGTCGGCTCATCCCTGCCATCGTCTGTGAACTGAACGCCGCGACACAGCGAGTTCAGTATATCCCACTGGGACGAAAACAAAGAGGAGAAAACCATGTCATTTTACCGACCCATGCGACCCCTCTCTGCTCACCCTGAGGAAGAAAACAAAAAACTGCTTCCTCAGACATGCAAACACAGAGCAGGCCGTCAGGGGGGCGAGCCCCAAGCAACACGCACATGACACACACCACACATACATGGCTGTCAGTCAACATGATGAAGGAATGTGTATCAAAATGGCAGATATTCTCCATTTTTATCCTCTCTCTGGATATCTGGATTCATTCCTTGGGAGCTGATGAGAAACAAATAAAATCATTTATTCCCGGTCCCGCAGCTGACGGTCTGTCGCAGACCTGTTTGTCTGTCTGCCTCCAAATATACGTCTCGAGGACCGTGTGAATGTTGTGACGTACAAGACCTGGGGAGGGGGAGCGGGTGGCGGTGACGCCCTCCGGCACACTACAACGTCCGCAGCCAAACACAAGCTGTCACCACTGACGGAGACTTTGACATGTTGACTTGCCTATCGCTTGGGGGAGGCACCAGCCTCTCGCTCCCTCCCTAGAACACGAAGATATCAAATTAAGATAAGGAGGGGTGACACCAGCAGGTGAGACAGTCTGGCGATAACGAGACGAGTGTGAGAACAAGCAACCAAGGAAGGAGAAACAGAGACATGGGAAAATGCGGTGATTTTTTGTCATTATTTACGTCGCTGGTGTACGGGGAGACAGATGAATGGGAGAAACCGAAGAAATTAACTCTATACTTTGAGTGCAGATGCAGGAGGCCAGAGAAGATAATTCGATACCACAAGGGAACAGTTTGGAGATTCCTGACTGTGAGAGTTTGTGGCAAGACTCCAAGATTACCCTCCAAGTACAGCCACCCCAACACACGCAGAAGGGGAGACACAAACGTTTCCCTCGGTATTTTTCTTCCATAAATGAACGATGTCTTGAAAACACACACCACACGGTCGAACGTTTCTGGCGGGTCGAGAAAACGGGTGAATCTCAGGGATGAAAACAAGGGAGACGCGTCTCGTTAGCACACTCACCTGAGCCGATATGCCACACGGTCGGAGTATAGCAACAACACACAGGTGCTGTGAGGGAACGTTCTAGGTCATATACACTCTTGGGTACGGACGTGAAGACGAAGCTAAAGGCTCACTAGAAGTACGATAACTTCTACAAATAATTTTTCGAGATCGTAATGTGTCAGCAGCCTCCTGGACAACGGATGTGCACATTAAACATACGAAGTCTCATGCATGACGGACCGCACCGACCTTCCATACGACCATCAAATACACCAACTCACTCTCCTTTAACAGTGAAGCTGAAGTAATTCCAGGTACGCACCTTCCTATGACACACATCATGGCAAAAGTAATCACGACTCTATATCACTCTTTGGCACAGGTAATAACACACAGTTGGCAGTCCATCATCCACAACATGATTATACTTGCCATGTTTATTATACTGAAACTTGAGCCAACAATCCACAGCCAAGCTCCACAGAATACACCACAGTTTCCCCCGACCGTTCCATGTGCCTTAGTTCAGCCGAACGGCCGCATGTCGTCTCTCATATATCACATCGATCCATTTCACCCTTTCCTATCCACATCTTTCATCCCTGTGAGAGCTCAGGCCACCGATAACCCAAAGCCCCCTTCCCTCCCTCTTTCCATCTTCTTAATCTTCTCCTTCTCCTTTGCTCCATCCTTTCCTGACACGTAGATCCTGTTGGTCTGTCTTTCTCTAATTATCCTCTACATACCTCCGTATGTTCAGCTTTCCCACTCGCACGGCTTACTACCATACCTCTCTTTCTTACACCGCCATTCCTCACACGATCAACCCGCTTTACACTACACATCTCCAACACGTTCACCCTCTTCCTCTCTTTAGTATTCAAGGTTCAAGACTCAAATCCATACAACACTGTCGGGAGAAATGTACCTCACAAACGTACACAACTCTGCCCTAAAAGACAGACAAAGACCTCTTCTACACGCTCCACAATGCACCCAGAACCTTAGCCCCCTCGTCCTCACCCCCATAGTTCCATCCGCTGCAAGACAGATGCATAAACAAGGAGACAAGCGTGGGATGAGCTAGGAGAGAGAGAGAGAGAGAGAGAGAGAGAGAGAGAGAGAGAGAGAGAGAGAGAGAGAGAGAGAGAGAGAGATGATCGCACACTACATCTCTGCAACAACCGATCGAAGACGAGACCTTCAACGGACTGACGGAATTTTTCACCGGTCACGGTCCCCGCACTGCTACTTTCGCGTCGTCTCTCATCAAACCCGCTCAACTTCTCGACTTGTATTCCTCGGGAGCCTCTCATGATGGTAGACGGAAACGTCGATAATTCCTACGGAGACTTTCTATACAAGTTCCCCACAGACACACACAAGACAGTGAGGGCTTTAGAAAAACCACAGTCGAGTGAAGAGAATGGATGGGAGCGAATGCAGCCTTTGTTCGTCTGTTCTTGGCGCTAACTTGCTAACGCGGGAAACGGCGAAAAGGTACTGTTCACATATACATATATATATATATATATATATATATATATATATATATATATATATATACATATATATATCTTTTTTCTTTCATACTTGATGGCCGTTTCCCGGGTTAAAAAGAAACGCCAGAAATAGACTTGAGAAAGACCACATTCCCTCACATCCATTCTCTTGCCGTCATGTTTAATGCACCGAAACCAAATCTCCCTATCAACAATCAGGCCCCACAGACCTCTCCATGGTTTCCCCGGCCGCTTCACATGTCCTCATTCGGTTCATTGAGAACACGTCAACCCCTGTATACTACATTCTTCCATTTCAGTCTATCCTGTGCATAATTTTCACCCTCCATCATGTTAGGGACTCGATCAAAAGAAAAAAATAATATTTTTCACTCCATCCTTCCATCTCTATTTTGGTCTATCTGTGCTTGTACCCTCCACTTTTGAAACTTATATCCTCTCTCTCAACCTTTCCTCACTCATTCTCTCCCCATGTCCAAACCATTTCAGTAGATCCTCTCCAGCTCTGTCAACATTGGTCTTTTTAATATCACACCTATTTCATACCCTTTTATCACTTATTCCCAAATAATGACCTATTTTTCCACACATTCTTCAATGCTCCCTGATCCTTCGTCCAGTCACCCAACGTATGATTCACTTCAGTTTCAAGTTTCACACGCTGCCATATCCATTCCCAGGTATCTAAAACACTTCACTTCCTTCATATTTTCTCCACTCAAGCTCACATCCAGTCTCTCGAGCCTGCTAAACCTAATAATCTTGTTTTTATTCACATTTCATCTCAACTTCCTCCTTTCACAGTCACTAACTTCTGCAGTTTCTCACTCGAATCTACCAACAACGCTGCGTCGTCAGCAAACAACAGCTGACACATTTCCTGGCCCTCTCATCCCCTACAAACTCCACACTCGACCCTTTCATCAAGATTCATGCATTTACCTCCCTCACCATCCCAAACATAAACAAATTCAACAGACACACTGACATCATACGCCCCTACCGAAGACCAATCTTCACTTGGAACCACCTACTCTCCTCTCTTTCTACTCTTACACACGCTTAACTCCCTTGAAAAAAACTTCTCGTTGCTCCTAACAGCTTTCCCCCCACACCATACCTCGTTGCTTCTAACAGCTTTCCCCCCGAACCATATAATCTTAAAACCTTCCACAATGCTACTCTATTAACCATTTCATATGCCTTCTCCAGACAGTTAACGGCCACTTACAGATCCTGCTGTTTAAGTACTTCTCACATACATTCTTTACAGCAAACACCTGATCCAAACAATCTTTACCACTTCTCAAACCACACTGTCCTAATCTGATGCTCTGTACAGGGCTTCATCCTCTCATACAACTAACCAGGTAAACTCAACAAACTTGTACCCCTGTATTCTGAACACTCACCTTTGTTCCCTTTCCCTTTATACAACGGCACTATACATGCTTTCCGTCAATCCTCAGGCACATCACCATGGTCCAAACACACACTGAAAATCCCATCCAGCAAATCAACACATTTACCACCATTCTTAAGAAATTTAATCCACTCCAGCCGCCTTGCCATATTTCATCTTACGCAAGGCCCTCATCACCTCCTCTCTCTTCACCACACCATTCTCCATGACTCTCACTTTTTTGGTTCTAGAGGGAAATATAAATAGTGTTCCCCTACCATAACCCCTAAGGCCAGTGTGAAATATAACGCGCGGGATCCAACACGAAATTAAATGTGTTATGGGGTAAACCAAACAGCTGCAATCATCACAGCTGATCAATATGATGTGGGTCAAGGATGAAAATATATTGTGAAAAGAGAATTCAATTAAATCAGATTACAGCGTCAAAACTGGCTGTTATTCATTCTGTCGGCACAATATGAAATACAGGCAAGGGCCTGGAACTACATATATACTGTAGGCAAAAATACAAGAGGAGAATGGCTATGTACAGGCATCGCTGAAATACAAAAGAACAGAGGGCGATACAGTAGTAATACCCATAAAACTACAGTTTCTCGAGACAGATGCCCCCATTGCAAGGGTAAATTGTAGCATGTGAGTACAGTCGTTACAGTACCAAGATGATAAACCGAAATGCATGCATACCATATATTCCTCTGTGACAATTGGGGACTAGGAGTGTGTGTATGTTCGACACAAGACAATAATCTTTTGTTGGAACTTATTTTAAGGCCATTGGAAAGTCAGTCACAGCTTCAGTAAGTATATAACCTTTCGTCAATTTCAGCTTAATTCAGTGAGGACAATAACTGTACTTGTATTCAGCAATAAAGCGGAGTAGCTCACCATGTTCAACTCATTATGTTAACAGTCCCCCACAATATGAAGAATACATCCACAGCGTAGCCAACACATCTCCATAGTTTCAATTTAATTCCCTAGTTATCGTACAAGTCGAAGATTACATTTAGCACATACACTGAATCAGGACACACACACACACATTTGTGCCAAGTTACTTGATTTGATTTAAATCATAAGTGGCTAACCAGCAGGCTTATAACCCAACCTGTGTGAACGAGACTAGATTATAAGATGTCCATCTGTAAGCGTCAGGGCATGTGGTGTTATGACCTGCACTTCTGACATCGTGAAAACTTCAGTGACGAGTTTTGTTCCGCGAGTGAAAAGTCATCTTCGGTGAGGCTGTGTCATCTGAGTACAGAGTCTCGTCGAAAAACTTCACACCGTAAAAGGGTCTATACTTTCCCTTCTACTGAGTGTAGAGCAGCCTTGACATTGCAGGAACCACTGGAGAAAGAGTCTTTGGCACTGTATGAGAATATATATATATATATATATATATATATATATATATATATATATATATATATATATATATATATATATATATATATATATACCAGTCTACAAAGAAGGGGCAAAAATACTGGCGGAAAATGCATCCTCATCAGAAATCCCTAAAAGTCTATTGTGAAAAGCTAGGTACTACGATGGCAGGGGAAAAAACGGTCTATTTTCTTTCTTTCTTTTTTTTTTTGAAGAAGCTTTGGGAACAGTACAGGTAATTCCTGCTTACCCTTACGACGAAAATAGCATGGGGAAGAAGAGTGAGAATTTCCCCACCCGAGTCTGGGGGTGAGGAGGAGAAAAATTCCCCCGCACTCCTGAGACGAGGTAGGTCTGGCTGATGTGTGTGTGTGTGTGTGTGTGTGTGTGTGTGTGTGTGTGTGTGTGTGTGTGAGAGAGAGAGAGAGAGAGAGAGAGAGAGAGAGAGAGAGAGAGAGAGAGAGAGAGAGAGAGAGAGAGAGAGAGAGAGAGAGAGGCGAAGGCAGTTCATCACAGAAAGAGAGTAAACTCGAGCTAAGTCATGAGTTCTAAGTCATGCACGTTCTAACATCGTCTATAGGTCTTACAAGCAAGACGGACACAGTTAACGCACATAACATTACTGTGCTTCTGTTATAACACGTTTATCAACGACTTCCTTCACCTGCGGGTGTAGCGATAGCCGAGGACAGAGCTACCAGTGAACTTGCCCGCCACACTAGTCCACATCTTAACGGAGTAAGGGTACAGAGGAGAACAAGAACATCCCAAGGCTACAGTGGACGTGAGCAAATTAACCATAATACGCAAGTCGTTTATATGTATTCGTAATATTGAGGCACACTGTGAAATAAACGCGAGAATAAATACATATATACATATCCAAACATTGGATTTAACACTGACGTATTCGCAGAACAAAATAAAAAAAAACGTTCTCTTGTTTCTTTCAATTTCACTCATATATATATATATATATATATATATATATATATATATATATATATATATATATATATATATATATATATTGTATATTAATCATAATGCATCTGTTTGATATGCATCATCAGCATACAGGTTAGCGAGACTATATACTGCTATTCAAGGAAATTACCGAGATTACACTAATCGTGCATGAATGCAGAATACGTGTCGCTGATATATGCACTATTACCGGCAGGATCAGGGATGTTTAGGCGAGGTGTCTGTAACGAAATCCAGTGAAATACATTTGTCTGACAGAAACACTTTAGCGTTTCCTATAAAGTCGAGTCATCGACTCAAGTACGTCTCGCCTGATGGGTTACGACAGCCTCAGAGCCATAGGCAGAGTTGTGACCTCAAGTTCAGGTCTTTCTTGAAGACGGTATACAGTGTTAAGCCACAGACCTGCGCCGACAGACCTCCGATTAGATACAGGTATTTGGGACAGACGGAAGCTTGGTCCATAAGACTCGAGACGCACCAACACCACCACCACCACCTTCATCATCATCCAGCCTCCAGGACGCACACCTAACATGATTCCTCGCTAATGTCCCTCCTCTCCTCATCTGCTTGAGGCTGGAATCTGTCGTTCGACGGGCGTGCACGAACAACGTAGCGGTCTGGGGCATCTAGTGAACGGATACTGTACGGAATCTCCCTCTTCGCTTGATACAGTCGGGTCTTCTGTCAACATCTATCTCCGGAGAGCCAACCATCAAGCGACTCCTGGCAACATCACCATCATCTCTCAAGGTGCGGCGTCCAGAACGCCTCTCCATCTCCTGAAGTAGGTGATGTGCGACCACTAGTGCACACACATACTGTATCTAGTGAGTCTCTGGAGGAATTAACGCCCTTCAGTACCTTCACCTGTGTGTTTGCGTGTGTGTGTGTGTGTGTGTGTGTGTGTGTGTGTGTGTGTGTGTGTTCACCTAAGCACCTGCTGATGCTGGTGAGAGCAGTACAGTTAGAACGCTCAGGACTGCAAATATCTTGAAAGTTTACTTTTCTGGGACATTATGCAAACGAAGAGTTTCCCACTGGCAGATACTACCGCACGATGGCGACAAGTCTCGTTTTCCATGATCTTTAGGCGTATGGAAGCTGTCCTCAACATCCTCATATGTCTCCTGTCCTTAAGCAGACGAAGAACAGATGTTTTAAGAGCGGATACACATCCTCTGCACCCTGCCTCCCTCCTGCCAGCACATCGACAACGCCCATGTGTCCAAACATCTTTAAATCGTCTTCGGCCTGTGTGATTCCTGACGGATGGGCATCTGTGCCTTAGCAAAATAGAGCGTCGTCTCCATCGCCTTCCAAACCCAATGATCCGACAGGTAAATCATAAAGATATACGTACATACGTGCACGTACTGAGCAAGAGAACGAGACCTCAGCGGACAAAGAAGTGATATCGTTTCAACAAATAATTTGCATCCGAGATGAAAAGTATGAACCACAGCTGCCTAATGAGCGTTGGATCTGATGACTCGCTATTGTTTCACAGTCAGCGATTTCACAACGCAACACGTCCCTGACAAATTAACTGACGCTATAATATTATCTGACGGTATGACCATTAATCAAATCAACGGACACTATAATCATTAATCAAATTACTCGACACCGTGGTAATTTCATCAAATCAGATCGGAAATATGAAAAAAAAGAAGAAAATAGTAGCTATACCAAATGTATAATGCTGAGGTCGACCTTTCCTCAGCCTCGATGACCTTGACACCGAGCGTAAAGGTCATCATGAAGACCTTCATGAAGGCACAGGTTGCTCAGCAGCCCACAGAGGGAGGAGCTGGAACACACGGTCATCAGAACTTTATGACAGTGGTACCCCTAGGTGGCGAGCTGGCCCCCCCCACTGTAGAGTAACACACTACCCACCGGAGAACAACTTTGAAATCCAACAACACAACTACGGTATTGTATTTCTCACTCGTTTGTATCAATTCCTCCCTCTAATACCTGTATGTTGGCTCACAGTTCCACAAAAAGCCATCATCACAGTTGTGAACATTTATATTCACGTTGCCGACGACCAGTTCATATAATGCTTATATTTTTCCCATACTTAATAGAACCGGGTTGCAGTCGTCATTTCCTCTACGCCTTCATTTAAAAATCCGTTCTCTCACAGGGTCGAAAAAAATGATTTGCTTTGGTTTTTCTCTCCCTTTGTTTCTGTGTTTATTTGCTCGCATCACTCTCGTCAATTTGTAACATCATCCACCTTCATTATTAATCATCTTTTGCTCTCATCACCCCCGACAAAAATCCACCGATTCATATATATATTCATTCTACGAAATTTCCTGAAACGAAAAATGATGCGCAATTAGATCTCTAAAGGCGCAGTCACACGAGAACATTTACTGACAGGAATAAATTTCCGTCAATTTATAATCGTCAATGGTTGTTGGACGTGTTCAGTCACATGTGCAATGTTGGTTCACTTTCCCCTCTTCTGTGGGTATTACTTTGGTTTGTATTGCCGAGTGCAGGCTGCTTTGTGTCTCCCCAGCATCAGCTATACCACGTAATACTCGGCAAGCTGCTGCGTTATTTGATTATTGTGTGGCCATCGACAACTCAAGGGTAGGCCGTTTTGATAACTGTTTCTTTCCCTACACGTCGAAGCTTTGGAACTGTCTACACACTCATGTCCTTCCCAATAACTATAACCTGGCATACTTCAACAGACGAAGGATTTTCACTTCCTTCAAAATAAGGGAACACTTTTCCTCGTCTCTTCTTAATTCCTTCCATTAACCACCTCTATATTTCAAATAAGGACCGGCCTTTTGGTAAGTGAGTGGAGCCTCCAACATCAAAAAAAAAAATTCGCAACTCTTTTTTGACTACGTGTGGCCAAACATTCCCATGAGTATCATACAAGTTAATCATGACACACTGGCGTCTGTAATGTCGTGGTTTCATGACGGAATGATGAACAATCAGACTGAGACAATACATTTCATGAAATGTACTCATGTACCTGCGTCTTTTAACTTATCGAAATGAAGCTTGAGAGAAGCCAAAATAAATCACGTTAAATATCAGTTTATCTGAAGTGGCTACAGTTAATGACCACACCTACATCTAACAGGGAAGTACCTACACCTTCAACTTGGAGCAAGCAGAACTACCGACACATCTACACCTGCTGATACTATCTAAACCTAGTGACATCATCTGTATCAACCTGAGAGCATCTACACCTGGAAACTATTTACGTCTTAACACTATCTACATCTACTGACACTACTTACAGATACAAACAGTATACATATAGCTGATATTATCTACACCTACGGAGATTATCTAAATCTACTGACACTATATCTACTGATATCATCTAAACCAAGAAGAAAATACCAACACTTTAAGAAGACAATATGACCACTTTAAATATTATATACACATATGATGAGTAAGACGTACTTCACACATAATTACAAGAAAAAGAAAGATGAAGAAGGAAGAAGAATAGAAAGAAGAATAAAGAGAGGAAGAGAGAAGAAAAAAAAGAGGAGAGGAAGAAGAGGAAAAAGAGAAGAAAGAAGGGAGGGGGAAAAAAAGAGACGAAGAAAACAGATGAAATGAAAAGGAAGACGAGAAGAGGGAAAGATAAGAACTAGTCATTACTGAAGGAAAAATTACTTATTCCCTGAAAGACAGTGACACCAGCTACCTGCACTGCACCAGGCAGTGAGGCTTCCAACCTCACACTGTCCAGCCTGGGTCACTGCTACACAAGTCCGACACAGAGAACTACAATCACCACAACATTTTCACAATACAAAGCTCAAAATTTGGGAGGGAAAAAACAAACAAAAAGGTCAAAAATAAATAAGATACCTGAAATATTTACACGAAAAAAAAACCTCAAACAGTAAAAATTTAAAACATAAATTTTTAGAGAAAATACCTTAATCCTTTTCCTCAGAGAAAAAATAATCTCAAAAGATTTCAAATATTTTCAGATTTCTTTCGGAAAACACTTTCTTTTTCTTTTTTTTTCGGAGAAAACTTTTCACGAAAAAAAACCTAAACTTTTTAGAAAACGAACAAATAAACAAATGTTCAGACAATTACACTCTGACCTCCTGTGCAGGACGATGTAAGCCTATGGCTCTGCGTGACCTTTAGAATAACTCTTAAAGGTCAGGTCAAACGTCAGACCATCGAGGCTAAGGGTCGTAGCGTCGTTCTCAAACACCGCATCGTTGTACGTAAATGTCGTACCATCGCACTCAATGGTCGCACCGTCACGCTCAGAGGTCGGACCGTGGGGATCAAGGGTCGTACCGTCGTGTTCAAAGATCGTGCCGTTGTTATCATGGGTCGTGCTTAAGGGGTCGTACCTGTGTGATCAAGGGTCGTACCGTTGTGATCAAGGGTTGTACCGTTGTGATCATGGGTCGTACCGTCGTGCTTAAGGGGTCGTACCGTGGTGATCAAGGGTCGTACCGTCGTGCTTAAGGGGTCGTCCCGTTGTGATCAAGGGGTCTTACCGTAGCCCTTACGGGTCGTACCGTCGTGCTTAAGGGGTTGTACCGTTGTGATCAAGTGTCGTACCGTCGTGCTTAAAGGGTCGTAACGTTGTGATCAAGGCTCATAGACTAATGCTCATCACGGATCGTACCGTCTTCCTCAAGGAGGAGGAGGAGGAGGAGGTACCAGACAATTACAGGAGCAGGCTGAAACACACACACACACACACACACACACACACACACACACACACACACACCTTGGGATCCAATTAGCAGAACAACGGAGCTGAAATTAACCCACAAAAAAGATGCTAATTATGGAAAACAATTAGCTAATTAACTAGTCAACAATACACAAGGTTTTCGTTACCCCCTCCTCCCTCTCGTCCAGCCCCCCCCCCCCTCCCCCTCCAACCGGTCGGGCCAAGAGAAAAAGGTCAACGTGAATAGTCAGCCGGGCCAATTGACCTTTCATGACCCCATCTCACCTTTATCTTCAGATCAGCTCCAAATTTTTCATCCTGCCCGTTGCCTTCCCACATGTCACACTTTCCATCGCTTTGTATTTCTTTCTCTTTTTTTTCTTTTCATTTCTCGTCTATGTTCTTTCGTCTTCACCTCTTTCCTCAGTTTTGTTGATTTACCTCTCTCTCTCTCTCTCTCTCTCTCTCTCTCTCTCTCTCTCTCTCTCTCTCTCTCTCTCTCATATCAACAATACAAGAACATAACTTGTAGCAAGTTGCTAGAATATTTCATCAGTGTTTCTCTCAGGCCCTGGGGCTGTTAGCCGTCCAGTCTCAGCTCACGAAACTTTAACGCCCACTCTCAGGTCACAGAACTGTACCGTTCAGTCTCAGGTCACGAGACTGTAAGGCCCAGTCCCAGGTCATAGAGCTGTACCGTTCAGTCTCAGGTCACGAGACTGTAAGGCCCAGTCCCAGGTTATAGAGCTGTACCGTTCAGTCTCAGGTCACGAGACTGTAAGGCCCAGCTTCAGGTCACAGAGCTGTACCGTTCAGTCTCAGGTCACGAAACTGTATCGTCCAATCTCAGGTCACAGAGCTGTACCGTTCAGTCTCAGGTCAAGAGACTGTATCGTCCTATCTCAGGTCACGAGACTGTATCGTCCAATCTTAGGTCACAGAACTGTAACATCCAGTCACAGGTGATGCCTGGGAGATGACCCCAGCTCGTGTCTTGCAACGGAAAAAAAAGGGGTTTCCCGTTCCCCTTTCTAACACAGTCGAAATCCTCATCTCACACTAATTCTTCTAACATGCATTCATAGAACGTATTCTAACATGCCTCTTCTAACATAATAAGAACTCCTAACAAAAGCTAACCCCCCCTCTTCTAACATACATAACCTCTTCTTCTAACACACAACCTACCTATTCTAACATACACTTCCTTCTCTTCGAACAAGGACTGCTTACTCCTATCCTTCTCTTCTACTTACTCCTCTCAACTTACTCTTCTTCCTCTTCTAACATACAACCCAGCCTCCTCTTACACCTGATGCACTTCGACAAAGGCGTCCTAATCAAGAACTCATTCACCGCAATTTCTCGCAAACGGGACTCCTTCATCTTGCACGAAAGAAGACATCAAATAACTGTTGAAGAATTATAAGACGGAGGTTGTGCATGTCGCAAACGTCGAATATATAATACGTAGATGCTGAAGGAGAGAGAGAGAGAGAGAGAGAGAGAGAGAGAGAGAGAGAGAGAGAGAGAGAGAGAGAGAGAGAGAGAGAGAGAATCGGTTCAATGCCACAAAAAGCTGGTATCTATACATCTTTTTATCCCACAAAACCAAACATATAATGTTTAAAGAAAAAGTCGAGGGCCAAATTACTTCATGGAAGTCATTAACCACAGAACATAACAACACAGTTAAGTGGTAGTGATAACCCAACTGGCAAGGTTAACAATCACGACTGACACATTGGTTAGGTTACTGCTGACCTGCTCACTGACCTGGCTGACACGTGGCCTTAATACCTGGCTGACGCAAGTCCTGGTAGGCATATAACGAGGCATTTGACCTTCCCGCTCTGTGTTACTGGAAGCTTGTCCCCGACATACCATCAGATGGAGGATGACCCGAGGCCATGGATCGGGGTCTACTGACCGATGCTATCTGAAGCTCGAAGGCCCTCCTGGACCCAGTAAGCCGGGATCGACGGAGAAATACCATCGTTCTGGAACGTGGAAGCCGAAGACCTAAGGAGGAGGACCTGGAAGACCTACAGTAATTCTGGACCGTAGAATCCTGGAACGAGGCTTCTCCTTATCTCCCTCTTCTCCTAGAGACACTAAGATCTTCGAAAACAAAGAGACTTCCAAATCCAAATGGAAACCCTAGTGGCTCTTTATCTTCCATTCTAGTCTACAACACACAGCATGGGTGACCACATTAAAAAAAGACTAATAAAATCTTGTCGACAAAGACGAACTTACTAGAATGGAAATCCATATTGATAAAAAAAAAAAATAAATCTCAACACCCGGACAATATAAACACCTGACACTTTCACCCCACACGAATCACCAACTGTGATACTAAAAGCCTTGTTAACACTTGTTATCCTCACAATACCAGACCAACTCTCGTCTCCGTCACAAAAACAGTAAAACAAAAACCCCCGTCGACGACAACAACAACAAACAACAAAGACAGAAGCTACCCTTGA
This sequence comes from Panulirus ornatus, assembly GCF_036320965.1. Taxonomy (NCBI): domain Eukaryota; kingdom Metazoa; phylum Arthropoda; class Malacostraca; order Decapoda; family Palinuridae; genus Panulirus; species Panulirus ornatus. The sequence goes on from NC_092232.1 coordinate 15,874,202, forward strand.
AAAAAAAAAATTATAAAAACAGGGGAAATTCCCCCTTTTGTCGACGACACATCAGAACGCAGCCCACAGCTGGGGTCAAAGGCCTGCATCATCATCATCATCGTCAGCAGCACACAGACCCCGGAGTGGTCTTCATAAACACGACCACCTGCAGCCCACGCCATCAGTAATCAACCACGACACGCAAAAAAAAAAAAAAAAAAAAAAAAAAAATTGTTCATGGCGACTCCTATATGTAGGGTATGGGGGGTGGTGGAGGTAGTTAAATTATTATGATATAAAGTATGTGTCCTAATGATGCTCGTGTCGTAATTAGGGTGTTGTTGTGGGAGGGCAAAGAGGTAACGAGGGTGATGTTAATGGGGAAGAGGAAAGGGGGGAGGAGGAGGGGGGTTGATGTAAGGGAGAGGGAATATTAAGAGGGTAATTAAGGGATCTAAGGGGTAATGATGGTATGTTACGATATGGGGCAGGCAAGGGTGTTAGGAACTCCGAACATGGATTCTGAGAGTATATATATATATATATATATATATATATACATATATACATATATATATATATATATATATATATATATATATATATATATATTTTTTTTTTTTTTTTTCTTTTTGCTTTGTCGCTGTCTCCCGCGTTTGCGAGGTAGCGCAAGGAAACAGACGAAAGAAATGGCCCAACCCACCCCCATACACATGTATATACATACGTCCACACACGCAAATATACATACCTACACAGCTTTCCATGGTTTACCCCAGACGCTTCACATGCCTTGATTCAATCCACTGACAGCACGTCAACCCCGGTATACCACATCGCTCCAATTCACTCTATTCCTTGCCCTCCTTTCACCCTCCTGCATGTTCAGGCCCCGATCACACAAAATCTTTTTCACTCCATCTTTCCACCTCCAATTTGGTCTCCCTCTTCTCCTCGTTCCCTCCACCTCCGACACATATATCCTCTTGGTCAATCTTTCCTCACTCATTCTCTCCATGTGACCAAACCATCTCAAAACACCCTCTTCTGCTCTCTCAACCACGCTCTTTTTATTTCCACACATCTCTCTTACCCTTACGTTACTTACTCGATCAAACCACCTCACACCACACATTGTCCTCAAACATCTCATTTCCAGCACATCCACCCTCCTGCGCACAACTCTATCCATAGTCCACGCCTCGCAACCATACAACATTGTTGGAACCACTATTCCTTCAAACATACCCAATTTTGCTTTCCGAGATAATGTTCTCGACTTCCACACATTCTTCAAGGCTCCCAGAATTTTCGCCCCCTCCCCCACCCTATGATCCACTTCCGCTTCCATGTTTCCATCCGCTGCCAGATCCACTCCCAGATATCTAAAACACTTCACTTCCTCCAGTTTTTCTCCATTCAAACTCACCTCCCAATTGACTTGACCCTCAACCCTACTGTACCTAATAACCTTGCTCTTATTCACATTTACTCTTAACTTTCTTCTTTCACACACTTTACCTAACTCAGTCACCAGCTTCTGCAGTTTCTCACATGAATCAGCCACCAGCGCTGTATCATCAGCGAACAACAACAACAATATAACTATATATATATATATATATATATATATATATATATATATAGTCAAAAGATGGGCAGGAGTCCTGGAAGAGGAGGGAGGCAAGAGATAGGTAGGAATCTTGAGGTAAGAGAATGGTAAGGATTGAATAGGAGTCATGGGGCAGGAGGGAGGGCAAGAGATAATAGGTAGGAGTACTGGGGGCAAGAGTCGTGGGTTAGTCAGCTGTACGGACGAGTCTTAACACAATATTCTCCATGACACTCGTCTTATTTCATCCCCGTCCTATTCTATACTTAACTTACTCTATCCTCGTCTTACTCTACCTTTACCTTACTCTATCCTCGTCCTACTCTATCCTCGTCTTACTCTCCCCTTATCTTACTTTATCTCATCCTACTCTATCTTACTCTGACCTTTTCTTACTCTACCTTGACTCTATTTTATCCCCATCTTCCTGTCTTTATCTTACTCTCTCTTCGTCTTATTCTCATTCTTACTCTATCCTCATCTTTTTCCCCATCATACTCTACCCTCCTCGTACCCTACCCACATCTTACTCTATCCTCACGTATCCTAGCCACATCTTACTCTATCCTCACGTACCCTACCCACATCTTACTCTATCCTCACGTACTCAAATCACATCTCACTCTAAACTCGTCGTTCTTTACCCTCATGTCACTCTATCCTCATCGTGCTCTTTCCACATTGCATCCAATCCACAACTGACCCAATCCTTTTCTTCCTATATCACTTCACTCTAGCCTCAGCTCACTCTATCCTAATTAATGAGGTCAACTAATCAAAGGAACATCAAAGATATTTCAAAGGTTTCTAATCACAGACATTTCAAAGGTTTCTAATTGAGCGAAACCAACGGTTTCTTATGAAGCGAAACCGACCAGATCATAGCATGTACAACAACCATACGATGCATATAATACATAAACTACAGTACACAGGATACAAGGGGATACATATGTACTTCAGTATGTAATCTAAGGTATAGGGACCATACCATCATTCACGAGCGATTGTGAGCATAATATTGCGTATCAGCGGCTTCACAAGAACTGGTAGGTTCTTGTTGTGGGTGTCTCTGTTAAGAAGGAAATAGAGAAATGGAAAATACTTTCTTGGAAAAACAAACTAAAACAAAAACAATAGCACAGCTTATGTACCGGCTTAGTCAGAAGTGACGTCATAACACGACCCCCCCCCATCCCTTGAGCACGACGGTACGACCCTGAGCACGACAGTCTAAAGTTACGACCCATTGACGAATCAGGCCTGACCTGGCATCTGACCTGACCTTTTATAGATCGGGTCACAAGCCAGCCAGGCCAACCTAACCTGCCTCCCGCGGCATATCGTCTCTCTCTCTCTCTCTCTCTCTCTCTCTCTCTCTCTCTCTCTCTCTCTCTCTCTCTCAGACGTCGCACGAGAGACCCTTAACATTATTACTCTGCCACGTCCAGATGCAGAGCCGGGACACGAGGCACCAACAAATGATCCGCGTCACACCGTCTCCTACACGTCCATTGGCTGATTGCCTCAGGTATTACTCCGCCCCGGGAGCTTATTGGCCGACTCGCATCTAAACATCACTTGATCCCGAACGCTCATAGGCTGACGCACTTCTAAACCCTACATGATCCCTGAACGCTCATTGGCTATCCTTCTCAATGAGAGGCATCAGGTTCGGCGACCTCCCGGTAAGGAAGGTCGTGTTCACAAGTCCGATCATTCTATCAAAGGCCAGTTACTGTGCTCCAAACCTCCCTCTCAATACCTGGATCCCCGACTCTCTCTATCACAGACTATGTCTATACTTCCTTTGCCGTCTGTCTCTCTGTGTAAAGCAGATCTGTCCGTCCTTCGACTGTGTGTCACAAAGTCTGTTCCTTCCTTTCTCTGTCCACCCTTGTCACCATATTTTTTTTTTTTTCATGTGATTATCCAGGTGAGTCTGTTGTGCAAATATTCTCTCTCTCTCTCTCTCTCTCTCTCTCTCTCTCTCTCTCTAGGTCAGTGCGCTACACATCAGCGCCAGCCAGCCTTGTGGCAAAATGTCGTCAGAGGTAATCTGAAAAGTAATTACTTCCGCATCATCCCCTGGCTCAACCTACATTCTCCCCGGCCCAACACGGATGTAATGTAATCTTTTGGCTTCGTGATGGCTGGAGAGCCACGCCTGTGTGCCCGGGGAGAATCTATACCTTGAAAAAAAATCAATCTGAAAAAAATTTAAAGTAATAAGTCTTCAGCTGAGAGGGAAGGCTGAGTGAGTGAGAGAGAGAGAGAGAGAGAGAGAGAGAGAGAGAGAGAGAGAGAGAGAGAGAGAGAGAGAGAGAGAGAGGCCAAGGTTTTCTAATGAATCCTTAATTGAGGAGGAAATTTTAACCCACAGATAAGTGATCTGACCTTCATCAATTTCCAGGAATAGTCTCTCTTCTCTAATGGATTTCTTTTTTTTTTCGTATGGAAGATAGATAGATAGATAGATAGATAGATAGATAGAGAGAGAGAGAGAGAGAGAGAGAGAGAGAGAGAGAGAGAGAGAGAGAGAGAGAATGTGTATGCACTCCATGGATTTCATATAATGCTTTGAGACGTGGTCGCCATCTACGAGGTTTGAGCCTCTCCAGCACGAGGATGTGACCATAGGATAAGCACGCGACCGTTCGGCCATTATGGACGACGGGACAACCTTGAAATACCGAAATGGCCGGAGCCAGACGCCACGGTAACAGGGTAACGAACATACATGCACGCGCGCGCGCACACACACACACACACACACACACACACACACACGGCCCGCCCACCTGTACTTATGTGTACAACCTGACATTAAGACCTCCTGAGTGTACTAATATCAACACTACGACGCTCAACAAACTAGATAACGTCACAATAATAATTAAAATCTATCGATAGCCTTCTACTGTTGCAAGTCGATAATTAAGGCGTTTTTTCTATCCCAGAAAATACATAGTTTAAAATCTACGACGCGTCCAATGTTGGTATAATCTTAGAAATAGGTTTAACATGTTCTTTCGATTGAAGACGCACTCCGGATAAACTTGTCCTTCCGATTAAGGAAAGAAACCTAATTTCTTACCGAAGGGAGAGATTACATTCACTATTCAAAAGCGGAAATTGTGTATGCTATTTTTGTCCAGTAATATTCCTCGTTTTCTAAGGAGGCGAATTCTATTTTCTATTCACGAGGGGATACTCAGCCTGTTATCTAGAAAGAAACTTGACACATTATTTACGACGGTGTATTGTGTCCTGTTTACTAGCAAGGGGAACAAAATCATTCAGAATAACTATATATGTTTACAAATACTTCTAGGCAACATTCAGTTATACATAAGTTGCACCGATTGTACAGAGGCTCCTTAGGAACTTATCTAGATCCATTTTATAATAACATAGGATTAACAATTATAATACAACCCTACAATCAAATACACCATAAGCCTATAACCTATTCAAACAGCTCTTAAAATACATCTGAAAGATGGGAATAATCTGTTTGAAGACTTAAATGTACAACGACATTATATCACACTAAAAATGGAGCAAAGTATTGATAAAAATCCTAAAATTAGACAAAACCGATCTTCAATATTCTGGGTCGCGTCATTTCTAGATAAATGACTCCCTGCACACCGTTCGTTGGAGATGAAAACGGGAACATGTCAGGGGAGTCTAAACCAAAAATATATGTCCGTAGAAGACCATAACTTAAAAAATTAATGTCAGCAGAAGACAAGTTATGACTTCTCTCTCCATATCCACAATCTCTCCAGAATACACTAGTTCAAATTACAATTTGAAGACCCCCAGAATTTCAAAGCCAACAGATTGTGCAATATGTCCTTGTTCCTCTGAACGCTCTCTGATTGGGGAGGCCATGGTTTTATTAGATCCCATGCCTTATATATATATATATATATATATATATATATATATATATATATATATATATATATATATATATATATATACTCTTTACTCGTTTGGATGTTTCAATACTTTGCAGTGGCAGAGGCAGGGTGCGTGTTGGCCATTGGCAATGCAATCTTCACCACACGCACTTCCTAGTCCGGCCATCGGCTCCGTCCGGGCTCGGATGGAGACGGATCGCTGGTCAATCACCACGGAGAGCCATATGATCTTAGCGTTATATTGCACGATGACCTACCAAACGATGCCCGTGTGTGTGTGTGTGTGTGTGTGTGTGTACGCTTGTATCTCGATGACAGCTCTACATACGGTACATTATCTGCCACATCCTCCTTCATACATTCGCCAAGAACAACGTACTGGCCCTAACGTACTCAGATCGCCATCATTTGTAAATGCTCTCTCTCTCTCTCTCTCTCTCTCTCTCTCTCTCTCTCTCTCTCTCTCTCTCTCTCTAACATCATAAATTCCATTCCTTTTTCTCACGGGTTTCATTACGTACAGCCATCCAAATTCTGTCTGAAGCTACCGCTGCGGGAACTCTGGTCCTTAGCCAGACACCAGTCACATAAAAAACTTGATAAATATGTCCCCAAGTCCTGGACGCTCATCCCCTTATATCAGAAAGACGCTGATATAAAATGCAGCTGTTTTCAAGTAAAAGAGGAACTCTGTTAACGATCGAACTGACTAATGAAGGTTTTGTTCCCTCTCACAGAGAGGCTCCAGCCAAGGTCCTGTGATAGTGAGAGGCCCTTACTGACACAACAATGCCACTTCTAGCGTACCTTTGACAACACACACACACACACACACGACGGGTAACTGAGCGAGTGCTGCTATACTAGCCCCCCCCCCCCCCCAAACACAAGCACTTACACTCTCACTCTCACACATTCTCTCTCTCTCTCTCTCTCTCTCTCTCTCTCTCTCTCTCTCTCTCTCACACACACACACACACACACACACACACACACATTGTCTTCGACACAAACAAACCCACACAGGCACTTCAGAGCTCACACTGGACCCGTGGTTCGTATGTGCAGCACACAGGCTGGGGTGTTTTATTCGACGGGAATTCGTCAGTGTCTTCACGTGTTATCTTTCATGCGTGGAAAATGATCACAGATTCCAGTGAAGACTTCCCTGGAAATTCCTAGAAGGGTGGCGAGAATTGGTTTCATGGAGCGTGCAAGGGCAGCTCCCCACACGCACGGCAACGAAACACACACGAGATGCGACCCCCTACGAGTGTGAAACTTGCCTCACTGTTATCGTGCAAACGTAATCACACACACACACACACACACCCACCCACCCACACACACACACACACACATATTACATGTCGTCCTTAAAATCACTGGACACTGGGTCGAGGACATCATGGGAGTCGTTCCCTTTCTCCATGGCTGTAATTCCTGCATGGGGAACCCACTGCAAACTGAAGGTAGTATACAAGTTATAAACAGTTTGATAACACACCTGACAAACGATCACCCACTAACGTATTCATCCATACATCCGAGGGGGCTACCCACACTTCTTTACCCACAATAACCCGCAATGTAAATCAACAACATTTGCGACACAATTACCTGTATAAAGTAAACAAGTGCGACGTCCAGAACAATCACACAATTTGTATATGCGAAGATGTAAACTAATAAACTCAGGTGCTAGGAACAATTTCCCATTACGATAGGATACTCCTGGTTTACCCTCTCTCTCTCTCTCTCTCTCTCTCTCTCTCTCTCTCTCTCTCTCTCTCTCTCTCTCTCTCTCTCTCTCCCCCCACACACAAACCCTTGGTAAAACCTACGGTAATCATACACCAGATTTCACTAAGTCTGGCGGCACGCGAAAGAAAATTTCGTAGCAACACTTACGTATACCAAAGAAAATTGAAGTGTGCGAGTAAATGAGAGATAGAGAGAGAGAAAGAGAGAGAGAGAGAGAGAGAGAGAGAGAGAGAGAGAGAGAGACAGAGAGAGAGAGAGAGACAGAGAGAGAGAGAGAGAGAGAGAGAGAGAGACAGAGAGAGAGAGAGAGACAGAGAGAGAGAGAGAGAGAGAGAGAGAGAGAGAGAGAGAGAGAGAGAGAGAGAGAGAGAGACTGGTGTACAAGTCACGAAGGTCTGTGACGCCTGGGTGAGATCCCCACGGGGAGGCCGAGACCTGGTTACAGACCGAGGCTCTCGTTAACGACCCTGGCTGGGGTCCCCTGGCTCCCACCGGAGGAGGACGGAGGACCATCGTCCACACATCCTTCCTCTCCTCCTCACGCGCACACGGGACGACGCAGGCCAGGCCCAGACATCTATAATGATGATTCGAAAAATAACAACGCAAGACAAAATGGGAACTCACTGTCGAAGGAACTTATGAGTCGTTAATATTCACATGTCCTTCTTCCTCGTTGCCTGCATGGAAATCAGAGGGTAAGTCCAGCCGTGCGCCGGGAGGAACACATCCCTGACATCCCCGTTCACTGGAACGGATTAACATGAACGATGATCCTCGTGTGTGGACTCCTCCCGCACGTACAGGCAGCAGCGGCTGGCCAGTTGGGGTCGAGGTCAGCCTAACACACTTCGAAGGACCGGACACACCAAAGACCTTACAAGCCACACACTCGACTGGCGATACATTTACACTATATGTCGATGATCCCCCTCCCGTCAGTGAGGTAAATTCCTCCCCCTCCCGTCAGTGAGGTAAATTCCTCCCCCTCCCGTCAGTGAGGTAAATTCCTCCCCCTCCCGTCAGTGAGGTAAATTCCTCCCCCTCCCGTCAGTGAGGTAAATTCCTCCCCCTCCCGTCAGTGAGGTAAATTCCTCCCCCTCCCGTCAGTGAGGTAAATTCCTCCCCCTCCCGTCAGTGAGGTAAATTCCTCCCCCTCCCGTCAGTGAGGTAAATTCCTCCCCCTTCCGTCAGTGAGGTAAATTCCTCCCCCTTCCGTCAGTGAGGTAAATTCCTCCCCCTCACGTCAGTGAAGTAAATTCCTCCCCCTCCCGTCAGTGAAGTAAATTCCTCCAATCATTTCTAATTTTGATGTAATTCTATGAGGAATAAATTCAATACTCTTACTCTCTACTTCGCACTCAGGGATTTCAATAAAACCAGCGCCCCTCACCATCACCTCGTGAGAGGCGGAAAAGACAAAAAAAAATAAAAAAAATCACGTTTTATTTTAAGCGACGGAAAAACGTTTTACCATAGCGGCGATCTCAAGGAAAACGTTCCAAACACTGACCAGAAAATGTGACCAAGTGAAGCTTATTTGACCCCGCTCGATGTGGTCCTGGTGACCCTCACACACCAGCAGCTGCTGCTTTGACGGACGCATGCCTGACACAGTACCCCCCTCAGGGTTATACAGAGGCGATTCCATTTTCTATTGTGCAGTTGTCTGCTGAGTATATATGGTCAACTGCCTTCAATATCGCCCCACAGGACCAGTCATGACGGCCAAAACAGGCACAGATTTTGACATACGTACATACACGCATTCATTACTTTTTCTCTCATAACCAAACACACAAACACACGATAAAAAACACACACACAAAGAAAATCATATACATCTCACACAAATACAGGTGCACACACACACACACACACACATCACACCAATTTCTCCCCAGAACTATGAATTAACACTCGGGCTTACACAATCACATGTAATCGACCCATTGTGTGTGTATGTGTGTGTGTGTGTGTGTGTGTGTGTGTGTGTGTGTGTGTGTACCTGAACTCTCCTCATATCAAACAAATATATTCCCATCATCCTTCTTGTTCCCATTCCCACTCGTGTATAATTCCTGAGTGGCAGCCTCTCCAAATGTCGATGGGTGGGGCTCCGGCTGTCATAAGCCTATACCGACCGGTCAAGGCTGAGGGTACCCAGTGTATCAGCGGCCGAGGTGTATATATATATTGGATGACAAGAAAGGCAACGAAGGAACGATTTTGTCTACAAAAAGTCCAGAATAGCCTGACGCCTCGGAATGATTTAAGATGCTGAAAGATGTAACGAGTGAGTGTGTGTTAATCAGCTGTGTGTGCTGTACGTGGAGGGAGTACCTGGGGTCTCCCATCTCTTATCCGCTCTCTTGTGTCATTCAACCTTCGTACACTGTCAGCAATCCTGCAGGGGTTCATCTCTCAGTGTGTTCCTTTCGTTCCACTACGATTATCCTGTGGAAGCATTTCTTTACTTCTTTTCTAATACGTTCCTCCTCTAGGTTTCAAGTGATGTCCTCTGGTGGCTCTATCTGTATTTCTAGAAAACCCGTTGAATGTTGACATCGTCTAACTAGTTTATATACTTTAATGTTGTGATCAAATCATCCCTTCCTTTTCCCTCTATAACTGGACCTTTTCTGTTTGTTCCTTGAGCTAACAATTGTACTCACCAAACGAAAGATTATATATATATATATATATATATATATATATATATATATATATATATATATATATATATATATATATATATCTGGCCTGATGTAGAATGTTGACGTGCGCTTACTATCCTAATACAAACATAATATCACTGAACTTCTTGGCCTGTGGGCTTGACCGGTAAGTGTGGCTGGCGTTCTAGGCGCTGAACCAGCCCTCAGTAAAGGGCTCCTTGGGCAGGAATATATATATATATATATATATATATATATATATATATATATATATATATAAGACTAAAACACATACACGGAAGCACACAAAGGCACACTCCAGGCCTTCATCCTCTGCTTCAGGTAATGTTGAGTCTTCAAGAAAAGAAAAATTAAATGAAAAGCAAATCCCTAAAGGGCTTCCCACCCCAACCCGACTTACTCCACAAAGATCTCTCCTAGCTTAAAAAAGAAAAGTAAAAAGGAAAAACACAAACTGTAAGTATGCCTACTTTTAACATCATCTCCGGCCCATATGATCTTGTAATCCAAACCAATTTACATTTCGAAACATCAAACCTATCCTTCCTACACCTACAATTTATGCATTCCCTCTTGACTTACAACAGAAACCCGGTAGTGGAGACGTCTACAATTTATAAATTCTTAAACCTTATGAAGGGAAAACTGTTGATAATGTCTTTAAAGACCTCTCTTCCGGGTGTAGAGCGTTCTAATCCTTAAAACCTACAGCTTCACACAGCAGACACCTTTCTTCCGGGTGTAGAGCGTTCTAATCCTTAAAACCTACAGCTTCACACAGCAGACGAGTCGATCAACAATATGCTTCGCAACAAGTCACAAAGAAAGCGTCACCAAGGTGCAGTGTAACAAACAAGACCGAACCCTATAATTCTGCGAAAACAAGAGCAAATTCCAACCACGCCCGCAGCGAAGAGTTCGTATGTCTTTTATAAACTGGCAAGAAACTTCAATATATCTGGCCGGTCTGTGATCCAATCAACCCCTTAAACATCACCCTTTCAGGGGAGCGACCACGAGAGCCTCTCCTGGTTTGTCTCCGTCCTCTCCCTTGTGCTCGGAGGACACCCCCTTTCCCCCACCTCCAACCCCTCCACTTCATCTCTCACCTCCTCTCCTCTGTCCCCATCTGCCACATCTCTCAGGAGTTGTGCCTCACGCGTCCACAACAATAGCGAGGGAAGTGCCCGAGGAGCTTGAAGCACAGGGGAGGGGGTAGAGGGCCGGGTTCATTCAGAGACTCGTTCAAAAGCTTCACCCACGAAGTTCCTTGTTCGAACGTCGTCGCGGGAGGGAGCGAACGCAGTCTCATTCACGAGTCTCGTTCAATCTCGTTCAGAGACCTCATTCGGAGACATTGAACTACAGGTGGGGTGACTTGTCTTGCTGTCGAGACGAGGTCACTGTACACTGGGTCCGTTTCATACGGCACAGTTCACGAGTTGGGTTCACGTAGTCCCGTTCTAGGTTCGGGATCACATATCATTCATGAAGTGGGTTTAGACAGTCCCATTCACAAGTCTAGTTTACCCCTCTCGTTTAGTCAATCTTTGTGAGTGTGTGTCCAAGGGCCTTTTTCTTCCAACCTTCATCAAGACTCTTTTTCAATTAGTGAAGCTTTGTAAGACTCTTGATCAAACAATCTCTCTCAAAATCTTAAGACAACGGAGCGAGCACTGGTGAAGTGGGCTCCACCTGCAAAGGTTTGGAATGCAGGTTACTACCACTCTCCCCTAGATGATGATTTTGTTTTAGACCCTCAAGCCTTCTGCTGTCTGTCTTTCACACGTACTGTAACAGTACTCCAGCTGATCATCCTATCATATACCATCAGGTCTTCTGTTATCTGGCTTTGTCACCTACTCACAATACCTCATACTATCATTTTCCAGCAGATGATCTCGTCATAGACCATAAGGTCTTCCGTTATCTGTTTTTTCTATGTACTCAAATCATCTCATGTATACGAACTGTCCTTCTGCGGACATACCCATCACAGACCATCAGGTCTTCTGTTGTCTGGTAATCTGACGTACCATTTACTGCCCTTCTGCAGACCATCTCCGTCACTGACCATCAGCTCGCTTACTTTACATCTCTCCCGTGTAGCCATCCCAACCAATTAATTCCTCACACTATATCCATAACCAGCCAGGCGCTGTAAAACGTTCCATCACAAAAATTTCGACATTCATACTTAAACAATGAGACAAAAATAGAACGTAATTAAACCTCCCCCACAACCCACCCACCCACCCACCAGATTAAAAATGTGTATTAATGACCCGGGAAGCAAAAAGCTATTCATCAATTCATATTTACTCTGCTGAACAGGAGATCCAGAAACTCCGGGACTGTAAAGGTGATACACGTAATACTTGGCTGGGTAAGGTGGTTATTAGGGGCGACTGATGGTTACAACCCAATGAAAAAAGTTTACTCTGTGATTTTCGTCCTGTGATAATTATGATCACAGTGAGAGAGAGAGAGAGAGAGAGAGAGAGAGAGAGAGAGAGAGAGAGAGAGAGAGAGAGAGAGAGAGAGAAGAGCGCAGTTATAGTTGTTTTTATCGTACGTATTTGACACAGCGACATTGAAACCTAAAGCAGTGTTCACTGACGAGCATAACTAATGCTGTAAAGTATAAGTATATATATATATATATATATATATATATATATATATATATATATATTATACTTACTTATACTTTCTCGCTGTCTCCCGCGTTAGCGAGGTAGCGCAAGGAAACAGACGAAATAATGACCCAATCCACCCACATACACATGTATATACATAAACACCCACACACGCACATATACATACCTATACATTTCAACGTATAAATACATACATGTACATACACAGACATATATACAAGTACACATGTACATATTCTTACTTGCCTTCATCCATTGCCGGTCGCCACCCCGCTACACATGAAATGGCACCTCCCCCCCCCCCCCCCCCCCGCGTGCGCACGAGTTAGCGCCAGGAAAAGATAACAATGGCCACATTTGTTCACACTTAGTCTCTAGCTGTCATGTGTAATGCACCAAAACCACAGCTCCCTCTCCACATCCAGGCCCCACAAAACTTTCCATGGTCAATACCCAGACGCTTCACATGCCCTGGTTCAATCCATTGACAGCACGTCGACCCCGGTATACCACATCGTTCCAATTCACTTTATTCCTTGCATACCTTTCAACCTCCTGTATGTTCAGGCCCCGATCGCTCAAAAAAAATTTCACCCCGTAGAATTATAACCTTAATATTAGTGAAGGTCTATACAAATTAGATAACTTTATTGTTGATAAAATTTGTAAACAATTCACTTTCTTGTCCTCATAATAAGTTTATGATACACTCGTTGTCTGTCTTGGACAATCGCATGTTTACCAAATGGCGTCCTAGCTTCGTCTCTTCGATGTATATCAGCTGCCTGTTATATTTCTCTCTTGCGTCTCCCCTGATGATGTGATTATTACACGAAAGTGCACTTGGGAACTTATCGTGTTTCATTTTCCCCGTGGACTCATATATATATATATATATATATATATATATATATATATATATATATATATATATATATATATATATATTCCCCGTGGACTCATAGGAATATGTGATCCTTTCCAATATATATATATATATATATATATATATATATATATATATATATATATATATATATATATATATATATATATATATTATTTTTTTTAATTTTCCAAAAGATGGAACAGAGAAGGGGGCCAGGTGATGATATTCCCTCAAGGGCCCAGTTCTCTGTTCTTAACGCTACCTCGCTAACGCGGGAAATGGCGAATAGTATGAAAGAAAGAAAGAAAGACTTTAAAAAAATTGAAAAAAAAAAATTCCATATAATCAAGTTCAACGCTTTTTAATCCCAGAAGGTTATCTCTTCAGCTCATCTTCGGCCTCATCCAAAAACCATCGTCGAGATGTGCCCAGCCCTGCGTTAAGCTGATTCCCTGACTTAAAATATATAATTTTCTCTTTAATTTCACGCTAGAGAAGGTTTCCATTCAGCCACCTTGCCTTCCCCCATCTCCCTTCCCCCACCCCCCCACTTGACCATCAACCCCCCGCCCCTTTACTCCCTCCCCTCACTCCCCCACCCTGGGACACCGTGAAAGAGTCCACCACACACACACACACACACACACACACACACACACACACACACACACACACACACACATACACACACACACACACACACACACACACGAGTGTAAACCTTCACTCCCGTTCGGAACAAAGAGGCAATTATGGATAGGTAATTACACACAGAAAATGGAAAGCGGTGAGATTAGGGCCCCATGGTGGCTAAGACTCCCAGTGAATAGCGTGGGACAAAGCATATCCCAGTGTGTCCCATAATGCGAAAGACGCAGCACATCCCAGCTGATGTACCAACCACCAATCCCAGAGAACAACGTGGGACACATCACATCCCACCTCGTGTACCATACCAGTCCCAGAGAAAGACGTCGTGGGACCCAACACTTCCCAGCTAGTGTGTGCGTGTGCGTATGTGTGTGTAATGAACAACCCATGGAACAGCGTGGGAGATATGACACACACATCCCAACACCCATGGCAGAAGCATCAGCAGCTCCAGCTCCGGCAAACGCTCCAAAAGAGACCATGCAGATCGCGGTGCTCCCCACACCCAGAGTAGAAGTGGAGGGAGATAAAGACGTCTGGTTCAGGAAAGGAAGAAAATAACTCAAGGAGTCTACCCAGGATAGGGTGAGGCTACCCAGGATAGGGTGAGGCTACTCAGGATAGGGTGAGGCTACTCAGGATAGGGTGAGTCTACCCAGGATAGGGTGAGGCTACCCAGGATAGGGTGAGGCTACTCAGGATAGGGTGAGGCTACCCAGGATAGGGTGAGGCTACCCAGGATAGGGTGAGGCTACCCAGGATAGGGTGAGGCTACTCAGGATAGGGTGAGGCTTAGAAACTGCTGTCTATGAGACCTAGATAAAAAAAAATAAATAAAATGAGAAGCAAAGAATAAGTTACTGGTGGTATGAGAAGAATGAGAAGGCTAAAATGACGAAAAAGAGAAAGAAATACGAAAGAGGAAGAAGAGCAAAGCAATAATGATGTGCTGAAAGGAAAGGAGGTTTTCCTCACCGGGGAGAGAAAAGGAGAAACGATACTTAAGACGGGGCAGACGACATGGGCTGAGACACGGAGCTGAGGACGGTGCGTCACGAGGAGAGGAAGGCAGGTACATGGCCAGGCGACATAGGGATGGAGAGGGAGGAAAAGAGGGATGGAAACGTGATACAATGGATAGGGTGATACAGAGATGACAGCCGATACAGGGAAGGACAGGTGAGACGGGGGCTGGAGACCGTCATGACTGAGGAAGAGATAACATCACAAGATAAAAGAAAATATATGAAAAAAGAAAGACCTTTAAGGAGAAAAGGGGGATATATGGAAGACCACAGCGATAAGGACGATAAGAAGATTAAGAAACAGAAGATAAGGAAGTGCGAAGGAACTCTTGTGGGAGGAGGAGAGGAGAAGGAAGGAGGTGGTGGTGGCGAGGAGTAAGAGGCAACGAGATGGTCCTTGAGGAGGCGGGAGAGGTGCAGGAGGGGCGCCACCCACCCGACAACCGGAAGCTGGGGGAGCCCTCCCCAACTTCCCTCCACGAAGGAGAGGCGCTACCCACTCTACAACCGGAAGCTGGGGGAGCCCTCCCCAACTTCCCTCCACGAAGGAGAGGCGCCACCCACTCTACAACCGGAAGCTGGGGGAGCCCTCCCCAACTTCCCTCCACGAAGGAAAGGCGCTACCCACTCTACAACCGGGAGCTGGGGGAACCCTCCAACTTCCCTCCACGAAAACACAGACGGACATGACATGTAGGCGGGACAAACCTCACCTGGACGTGGTTGAGGAGGCCTAAATGGTTAATCCCCAAACACCTGGCCAACATCTGTACACCGAACAAACCTGGCCTAACCTGGTGTGAGGCAGCCTATTAGGTCAACCTCCACACACCTGGCTAGCGTCTGTAGACGGGACAAGCCTGGCCTGACCTGGTGTGAAGAAGACTACAAGGTCAACCCTCCACACATCTATCATATGCAGACCGGCCAAACCTCACAGCCGTAGTTGACAAGCTCGACACACTTAGTTTTCACTACGTACAAATGATTCATCGTTCTCTCCACCGCAATGTTACCTTATGCATTACGACCCACAAACGTGACGACCACAGGACACAAAGGCGTACGTAAAGCTGTGCTAAATGTAATACATAAAGAGTACGCAAAAAAATAAACTTCATAAATGATATCTAAGACGCAAACTGTTTATTTTCAATGACTGTCTAAAAGTACAGTTCCATAATATTTCCCAATAAACAGGTTGAAAATATGCGCGCATTTATGTATACTTACACATAAATGAATGTGTGTGTGTGTGTGTGTGTGTGTGTGTGTGTGTGTGTGTGTGTGTGTGATTTCGTGTGTAATTACCTATTTGTATACAGGACAGGGAGAGACCACAATCGCGGAACTCTCTCTCTCTCTCTCTCTCTCTCTCTCTCTCTCTCTCTCTCTCTCTCTCTCTCTCTCTCTCTCTCCAACATAAACGGCGCAATTACTGAAGAACGAGTCTCACGACGGTACGACCCTTGGGTACGATGTCATGACGTATATCTTGACCATACAAGGATCGGGTCAAAGGCCACGCCATCACTCGTGTGAGAGGGTGACCCTAGACCTGACCTATAAGAATCGAATCAAAGGCCACATCATCATTATCGAAAGTTCTTACTGTCGTGCTCAAGAGTCGAACTGCTGTGCTCAAGGGCCGAACCGTCGTGTTCAAGGGTCTCAAGGGTCGAACCGTCGTGCTTCAAGGGTCGAACCGTCGTGCTCAAGGGTCGAACCATCGTGCTCAAGGGTTGAACCGTCGTGCTTAAGGGTCGAACCGTAGTGTTCAAGAAGTAAAACATATCCTCGATATTGTGGTTCTCGATACAAACAACTTCCGAGCATATTTTCGAGCACAGGAAATCCGTTCATGCGCCCTGTGGCACCACCCAATGAATTCATCAGAGGAATTCCCACGAGTGGAGTGGAGTGCTGGAGTTCTTGCCCCAAAGGAGCTTTCCCAACACTACACAAACCTCAACAACATATTTACGACACTTCAGAAGGGTATTCCCGCGGCGATCACAACACAAAGATTTCTCACTCGTATCTCTGGCCATTGAAGTCTTGGAGTAGGTGTTGTGATAAGGTAAAACCAACCCATCGATCCTTTGCCTTGAGAGAAGTTTAGACGATGTCAAAGACACATCGGTTCACTTAACACCGAAGTCAACCTTGCAAATGTGATCTTTTTTCGATCCTTTCTTCGGTCATGCTGACGAGGGAGGATAGAGCTTCGAAGACCGCCGCCCTAGTGGTAGAACTCTCGACTCGTCCTCAGTCTGAAATGTTTGACACTGTAGGTGTTTCCCCGGAACGTCTGCTCTGTCACCCTCCAGAAGCCGGCATGACACGGTCCCCGGAGGAGGAGGAGGAGGAGGAGGAGGATCATTATCAAAGTTGGTCAACTGGTTGAAGAAAGTTACATCTAGGCGACGCTAGTCTGACAGAACCCATCGCTGGACCTCCTCGAGGCTCAGACTTCACAATGAAGGGAATTACATCAACAAGATCGGGAAATTAAGGACAACAAGAACATGAAGGCTTTCGTGTTCAATTCTCAATGGTATGAACATGACCCGCATGAACCTCCCGGAAAACGACCCGAATGACAGCGACTGAGTAGGAAGTGAAATGAACTCGATCACTTAATGAAACTTGAACGTAAATGACCTTAATCATTACCAAAACCCTAGGGAAGCAGTTCCTGAACCCGAGTTACGAACGACACTCAAAAAAAGTTGAACTTGTCAACGGCTTAAAAAAAAAGATACATCAAAACTCTCTTATCCAGTGAGGCGTTACGCCACCCGGGCCACGGCCGACCACAGGCTAATGTCAGGCATAAATAAGGGAGCGGAAAGACTCGAAAATAACGTGAAAGGCGAGAGAGCCTACCTTATACACCAGCCTGCTTTAATGAGAGCCTTCCTGTTACTCGAGCAAGGTCGTCTATGATGGAGGAATCTATGATCCCTCCCTCCCAGGGTGCGGCGCCAGAGGTCTGCTGAGCCAGGGGCTTCGGGATTGAACTGCGTCATCGTTATATTTTTTCCTCTCCAATCGAGCTGGAAGTCTACATTCCTACGTGGAGGACAGTTTTTTTTTTCTTTTCGATATGTAAGACTTGTTACTTTTACCAGACTGTATACAAGATTCCTACGTCATCTTCACGATTTGCCTAAACAGTCAGCCCCCAAAGCACACCCAAGATCATCATCATCACCAGCAGCTTTAGTGAGCTTACAAATCACCGCCAGACTTAGCAGCAGCAGCATACAGAGCAGCGGCAGCCTCAGGAGCAGCAGTACCTCCTCTACATAAGCACCTGAAGAAATGAGGCGCCCAGCCACCACTCAGGACATTAGCGGCTCTGCTGGCGAACTCCCTCCCTCCCGCCTGCCCTACTTACTTACACTCCTCCCTGTGGCTCAGCCGTGCACCGCCACCCCTCACCATCACCCAGGCCTGGTAAGTTGACAACTCCCGCAGTCATCAATGAAGGCTGCGTGTCGCAGTACCCGTGAAGTGGCCGTCTTCAAAATGAACGGGGTATGCTGACGACGCCACCCCTCCACTTTCTGTGTTCACATCCAGGGCGGAACCGTGTAAGGAACGTGTATAAAACTGCATGACTGACCTTTACACGAGGCGCCTCAGGTATTCATAGCCTGGCCAGATTAGGTCCACAGCTCAATATGGATGTCGGTGCAGGACAAATTGGCTTCCCGGGTCTCTATTCTTTAAACGGAAATGAATTCATACGTGTACCAGCCGTGGTTTGCATATAAATCAAATGCAAATAATTCTTAAGAAATGTCGTCCTGGACCCAGGAATACCAACCTAGTTTGAAAGGTCTCTATTTTTCCTGGTCGTTCCATATCTCTCGCTTGGATCATGAACATTCTCATATACCAACAAGACTGGTCAACGACAATCGCTTCCACAGTTCAACGACAGTCTCTTCCAACATTACACTTTAAGGGGAGCTTTACGAATCATCTCCCCACACTGTGGATACATGGGGATATCTACGATTCATCTCCCCCACACTGTGGATACATGGGGGGATCTACGAATCATCTCCCCACACTGTGGATACATGGGGAGATCTACGAATCATCTCCCCACACTGTGGATACATGGGGAGATCTACGACTCATCTCCCAACACTGTGGATACATGGGGAGATCTACGACTCATCTCCCAACACTGTGGGCACATGGGGAGATCTACGACTCGTCTCCCCACACTGCGGATACATGGGGAGATCTAAGACTCATCTCCCCACACTGTGGATATATGGGGAGATCTACGACTCATCTCCCCCACACTGTGGATACATGGGGAGATCTACGACTCACCTCCCCCACACTGTGGATACATGGGGAGATCTACGAATCATCTCCCCACACTGTGGATACATGGGGAGGTCTACGACTCATCTCCCCCACACTGTGGATACATGTGGAAATCTACGAATCATCTCCCCCATACTGTGGATACATGGGGAGATATACGACTCATCTCCCCACACTGTGGATACATGGGGAGATCTACGAATCATCTCCCCACACTGTGGATACATGGGGAGATCTACGACTCATCTCCCCACACTGTGGATACATGTGGAAATCTAAGACTCATCTCCCCCACACTGTGAATACATGGGGAGATCTACGACTCATCTCCCCACACTGGATACATGGTGAGATCTACGAATCATCTCCCCACACTGTGGATACATGGTGAGATCTACGAATCATCTCCCCACACTATGGATACATGGGGAGATCTACGAATCATCTCCCCACACTGTGGATACATGGGGAGATCTACGAATCATCTCCCCACACTGTGGATACATGGGGAGGTCTACGACTCATCTCCCCCACACTGTGGATACATGTGGAAATCTACGAATCATCTCCCCCATACTGTGGATACATGGGGAGATATACGACTCATCTCCCCACACTGTGGATACATGGGGAGATCTACGAATCATCTCCCCACACTGTGGATACATGGGGAGATCTACGACTCATCTCCCCACACTGTGGATACATGGGGAGATCTACGAATCATCTCCCCCACACTGTGGATACATGGGGAGATCTACGAATCATCTCCCCACACTGTGGATACATGGGGAGATCTACGACTCGTCTCCCCACACTGTGGATACATCTCCCAAAAACTCAATCGAGCGCACACCCACCAACCTCACACGTCTCGTGTAAGGCAGTGATCATGAGCCCGTCATCTTCACCCTGCCTGCCGCTGGCTGTGTGGAGTGAGAAGACTTCCAAAACACATAAGTCCCTTTCTCCCTCAGCCACGAGGAGCTTCCTCATCCTGACCGACTCGAGAGCTTTTACCTCATCGTTCTGTTAGTTTGGCCACATCCGCACACACTGCCTGTCTTTTCGACAAACTCAAAACATCGTGTTCCGTTATGGCATCAGCTCTCTCTCTCTCTCTCTCTCTCTCTCTCTCTATATATATATATATATATATATATATATATATATATATATATATATATATATATATTAGAAGTGGTTACAAAAGGTTCAAAACAAATTATTTCATATGTTATGATCTATAAATAAAACAAATCAGTGTGTGTAGCTTTGAAAAACAAAAACAATAGTTACATTCACAAATTTAAGAGTAACTTTAAATATCGTTTAAAATAATTCGGGGCATTGTTACTGTTCTACCGTTAAAACTTTAGTTTTTTGCCATGAAAAGGTTCATTATGGCAAGCTTGGGCAGCAACAGAGGTAAACCAGTAATAAGGATTAACCAATAATGAAGATAAATTAGTAACAAAGGTCAACCAGTGATAAAAATCTGCCGCTAATAAAGAGCAACCATCAACAAAGGTCACCTACTGAAAAGGGGGTCAACCAGTAGTAATATAACTCGACTATAAATCGAGATTACCCAGTAAAAAAAAACACGTCAAACCAAAATCTACGAAAATGGAGTGATGATAATTCCCGTGCTGGCAACCCAAGGCTGGCCGTTCTGATGTCTGTTTTTTCCCTTACACCGCTCAACTCGCGAACTCTAACATCTCAAGTTTTTCCTAACAGCTTCGACCAGCGTCTTTTCAAGAAGAAGAAAAAAAAAAAAACTTTTTTTTCCACCCCTTTCAAAACTCTAAACATTTCTCCCTGTTCTCTCTTTTGTTTGGTCGGCATTAGGTGGTGGTTAGACACTGTCCAGGAAGGTTTGGTACTAACAACCATCTGGCTAATGGGAGGGATAGTGACGACTGTCAGTGACACCTGACACATATTTCAGTGGCTGTCAAGCGTCATTTCTTTAGCCTAAATAGCTGTCGTTTCTCTTTGCCTCGCCTACACATTGTGTTCCCGGTTTTCACTCCAAAACACACACACACACACACACACACACACACACACAACCTCTCTAACTCTCACATGCTTCATAACACGTAATTCATCTCGCTTTATTCTTAATCAGTTGTATAATCCTGCAGCGAGCGCCTTATTGGCAAAATCTAGACCTAAGTATTCGGAAATCGTCTTTGGAACTTCTCTTTATTTCATATAAATGTCTTGCTATAGCACTATAAGGTCACTACCATTCGTGACTGGAGTCTTCGACAAAGTAAAGGATTAACCAATGATAAATGTTAACCAATCATAAACATCAGCTTGTGATGTAGATTAACCACTTAAGAGAAGTTAAGAAAAAAGTCAGTCACCAACAACACCCAATAAAGTAAATATAATCGTCAACTATAAACAAAAGTCATCAAAGAAATATAAAGAAAAAACCTGAATTGAATGTTAATCCGTGATCTACCAGCAATAAAGATACCACTGAGAAAACTTTACCAATAAGAAAGATATACCAGGAATAGAGATCTACCGTTAATAAATGTTTACCAGTAACAAAGGTCTACCAATAATGAAGATATATCAATAATCAAGATCTATCAGTAATAAAGATATGCCAGTCATAGAAAACCCAATGATGGTGGACGCACGCATGCGTCATGCACCAGTCAACACTCACCCACCAACACAGTTCTATGACGCAAACTCTCACCACTGCGTCCCACCCGCCTCCCGATTATCACCCACTTGCACCAGGGGTAAAGAGCAGGACAGTGGTAAGTGGATAGAAAGGTTCGAGGGAGGAGGAGGAGGAGGAGGAGGAGGAGGAGGAGGAGGAGGAGGAGGAGGAGGCGAGATGATGGATGAGGGTGAGGAGATGGTGGGTATGGGGGAGTAAGGAGAGGGAAGGGGGATGGGTGGAAGGGGGATGGGTGAAAGGGGGAAGGGAGGTACAGACGGCCATGTATCCATCTGTCTTCCTTTTCTCGTCCAATTAACAGCTGGTATAACGAACCAGGCTCACCCCCGCGTCTCACGACCAAAACCCTCACTCACAATCTAATCTCTGATTACGTCCCACTAGTTTCAACACTTTTACCCCAGTGGCTTTATTCCGGCATCTTTCTTTCCAGTACCACCACTGACCACTGAATAAAACAATAATGGAATCTCAAACCTTCTCGTGCACGACAGATACACAAAGTCCAGAAGACAGCCTTCGATTCCCCTCGAGAAAGTATTATAGTTTGTTATATATATATATATATATATATATATATATATATATATATATATATATATATATATATTGGAAAGGATCACAATTTCAAGCGTGATCAAGTATATTCCTATGAGTCCAAAAGTCATCAAAGAAAAAGAGACGTAACTAGGAAGCCATCTGGTAAACATGCATGTTTACCAAATTGCGTCCTAGCTACGTCTCTTCGTTGTATATCAACTGACTTATATTTCTCTCTTGTGTCTCCCCTGATGATGTGATTATTACATGAAAGTGCACTTGGGAACTTATCGTCTTTCATTTTCCCCGTCGACTTATAGGAATATATATATATATATATATATATATATATATATATATATATATATATATATATATATATATACTTTTTTTCATACTATTCGCCATTTCCCGCGTTAGCGAGGTAGCGTTAAGAACAGAGGACTGAGGCTTTGAGGGAAATCCTCACTTGGTCCCCTTCTTTGTTCCTTCTTCTGGAAACAAGAGGGGAGGATTTCCTGCCCCAGCTCCCTCCCCTTTTAGTCGCCTTCTACGACACGCAGGGAATACGTGGGAAGTATTTTTTTTCCCCCTATCCCCAGGGAACGAGGAGAAGTCGGAGACCAAATTGGAGGTGGAAATATGGAGTGAAAAAGAATTTGAGTGATCGGGGCCTGAACATCCAGGAGGGTGAAAGGCATGCAAGGAATAGAGTGAATTGGAACGATGTGGTATACCGGGGTCGACGTGCTGTCAATGGATTGAACCAGGGCATGTGAAGCGTCTGGGGTAAACCATGGAAAGTTCTGTGGGGCCTGGATGTGGAAAGGGAGCTGTGGTTTCGGTGCATTATTACATGACAGCTAGAGACTGAATGTGAACGAATGGGGCCTTTGTTGTCTTTTCCTGGCGCTACCTCGCACACGAGGGGGGAGGGGGTTGTTATTCCATGTGTGGCGAGGTGGCGATGGGAATAAATAGAGGCAGACAGTATGAATTATGTACATGTGTATATATGTATATGTCTGTGCGTGTATATATATGCATACATTGAGATGTATAGGTATGTATATTTGCGTGTGTGGACGTGTATGTATATACTTGTGTATGTGGGTGGGTTGGGCCATTCTTTTGCCTGTTTCCTTGCGCTACCTCGCTAACGCGGGAGACAGCGACAAAGCAAAATACAAAAAAAATTAATATATATATATATATATATATATATATATATATATATATATATATATATATATATATATATATATATATATATATCGTACGAACCTCCAACAGTCATATGAGTTCATATGCACTATGTTCATGTGTATGTGTGTAATATATATATATATATATATATATATATATATATATATATATATATATATATATATATATATATATAAACCTAGCCAAGGAAAAAATACCAAGAAACTCGACACAGTCTGTTGTGGATAATCCTCCAACAATCAGCCAAGCAACTAGATTTGCAGAGCAAACATCCAATTTGTGCCGAGAAAATACAACAAAAAGTATATATAAACATTGCAAATTGCAATTCGTGAGCTGGACAATAAAACATCGCAGCACTAACAATACAGCCACAGGTACAATTCCGGCACTCTGTGTGTGTGTGTGTGTGTGTGTGTGTGTGTGTGTGTGTGTGTGTGTGTGTACGCGCTAGGACAGAACACAATGACAAAGACAGATATAAACATTAGCAACCACGCATAAGAATTACTGCAGCGAGTCGGGCAAGGAAGGAGAGAGAGAGAGAGAGAGAGAGAGAGAGAGAGAGAGAGAGAGAGAGAGAGAGAGAGAGAGAGAGAGAGAGAGAGGCGTCTCGCCCGCACCGTACTTAAGGCTTGAATTAACGATGCACCTGACGAACGACCTGCCAACCGAGGTCAACAAAGGTCAGGCCGGCGGGCCCCCCAAGGGTGAAGCAAAAGGTTAACACAGTGTGGCAGGGTCCATCACTCTCAGTACGTACCAAGAGCCATACACCGTTGACCCAACAAACGTTTAACGAGCAGCAGCGAACCCCGATCAAATGGTTCATGAGTGCATCAGTTAAAACTAAACCACCAACAAACTTGTTTATTTGAGACCCTTCATTAAACTAAAGATGAACGAAATCAAACACCAGTAAACAGTTCAACGAGTGCAGCTAAACACTTCAACGAGTGCATTAGGAAAACTAAACGTCAGTATTATGTTAAATGAACACAATATCTTTCCCAATACCTACTGAACGCTCGCTTAACGACAAGTGACCGAAGGTTACAGATCCTGTTGAAATAATCCACCTGAGATTATTTAAAAAGTAGGGTTTCAGGACAATACCAAATTCTTACGTACACAATCGATCACACAGGAAATGCTGGGGATTGGAATTACAGAGACCTTCAAAGTACAGAGAATTTAAGAAATACTAACTGGGGATTCCATGGAAACATTGTGGGAACTTATCAATAAATCATCTGTAATTTGATTTCTAAAAGAGAAAATTATTCCCAATCAGGCGAAGGACAAATTATCACACACATCAAAGAGTAAAATAATGACGTTCGTTAAAAAACCTCATTAATGTGCGCTGGGAAGAACACGTAAATCAGAGATAAAATGAATTAGTCTACCGTTGAAAATATAAATCACATCTAGGAAAATTTTCTTTAGGGTCCCAAAGAAAACGTTGCTCGTTTAATGACAGGGAATGTAATTAATACAGGAAAACAGATTAATGAACGTAATTATAGCTGTCAGATAGAATGAAAAGTAATTAATAAACCCAGATCATATAACTAAATAAATTCTTGTTAATAATATCCCCATTAAATATTGACTTAACCAGGGAGAAAATATTGGAAAAATATGTTAATCATAAAAAAGAAATAAATGTTAAAATATAAAGATGTTTAATGCAATCATGACTAAAAACGGCGAGTGTTATTCGAGGATCATATATACGTGTTCAAATCTTACCACCGGTCACACTGGAGGGATTCAAATCTTATTACCCGCCACACGGACGGGATTCAAATATCATCACGGGTCACACAAAGGGATTTCGAGCCTTAATACATGTCTCAGTGTGGATGGTGTACAGCACAGAATAACGTGATCAATTAGCGAAACAAAAATAACACTGATTAAGTGAGGAAATATTTCAAGCTCCAGCTGTGTCAAATTGTCATATATATATATATATATATATATATATATATATATATATATATATATATATATATATATATATATATATATATATATATATATATATTATTATTATTATTAGTATTATTTTGCTTTGTCGCTGTCTCCCGCGTTAGCGAGGTAGCGCAAGGAAACAGACGAAAGAATGGCCCCAACCTTCCCACATACACATGTATATACATAAACGTCCACACACGCAGATATACATACCAATACATCTCAACGTATACATATATTTACACATGTACATAATTCATACTGTCTGCCTTTATTCATTCCCATCGCCACCCCGCCACACATGAAATAACAACCCCCTCCCCCCACATATATATATATATATATAACCTTTCATATTATTCGTCATTTCCCGCGCTAGCGAGGTAGCGTTAAGAAACAGAGGACTGGGCCTTTGAGGGAATATCCTCACCTGGCCCCCTTCTCTATTTCTTCTTCTGGAAAATAATAAAAAAAAAATGAGAAGGGAGGATTTCCAGCCCCCCCGCTCCCTCCCCTTTTAGTCGCCTTCTACGACACGCAGGGAATACGTGGGAAGTATTCTTTCTCCCCTATCCTCAGGAATATATATATATATATATATATATATATATATATATATATATATATATATATATATATATATATATATATATATATTCTGTCGAAGTAATATCATTACTTTCTAAACAAAACCTTCAACGGCCAACACATACGCAGTTTCGTGAAAAGATAATGCTGCGACACACTGTTGACAGTATTCCCCCAAAAGCCATCAGCATCATTATATACTAAACTGGGAAAACGAGGCTACTTAGTCCATTCCCTCCACTGGGGGCTTCACTGAGCAGCAGCCTCCTCCGTCCCTATGTTCATGTTTCCTCGAGAGATTTTACCCCCGTCTCTCCAAGACCACAAGACACAAACCTCGATCCAGAAACTTTCCAGAAGCCAGGAGTTGTTATTTATAATGACCCCGTTTTCCTTGAAACTCGACTCATGTATAAATTGGCTTAGTTGCTGACGAGAAATCCCCCAGCCGACTCGCTTTTTACAACAACATGATGAGAACCTTTTAGGAAGACATTTTCAGAACTGTTGGGAGAATAACTGCACAATGTACGGGTATCCACCCCAGCAGGTGTACATATATATGCACGTGAGTGACCGTGGATGGGAGAACACGGCGCCTGGATCATTATTACATCAGCGTCGTCATCATGAACAGCTTTAAGCAGAATGGTAGGATTACTGAGCTCCACCGGACGACCATCTGGGGCATGATGAAGTCACGGCCTTTGACCTCATTCTTAGAGGTCTGGTGTTAAGGTCACGCTATCTTATCCAGGGAGTCACAACACTGTGCTCAAGGGTCGTACGGCCGTGCTCATGGGCCGTGCCGTCGTGTTCTACGGTCGTAGCGCCGTGCTCATGGGCCGTGCCGTCGTGCTCTAGGGTCGTACAGTTGTGCTACTGGATCGCATCGTCGTACTATTGAACCGTGCAGTCGCGCTCAGAGGTCGAAGCGTAGTGCTCAAGGATAACACGGCCGTGCTGTCGTGCTCAAGGGTCGCACGGCCACTTCATGCGTTGTAATGTCTCGCTCAAGGGTCGTACCGTCGTCTTCAAGAGACGCAGCGTCGTGCTCAAGGCTCGTTCCGCGGTCCAAAAACGACTTGTACATCCAAAATGTCAACCAAGAAACGTCATGATTCCCCTAATCTTATGAAAGCAGGAAACACGGTCTGCAAACGCGTTGTGAATATAAAGGAATACCCACCACAGAAACAAGGACATTCTGGGATAAAATGCACTCAACCAATTAAAAAAACACAGGACTTAGCTAGATAAACTGACGCAAGACATGAGAGATCACACTGCACCGGATTTCATCTAGCCAACAAACTCAAAAGACAGTGAGACGCGTCCAATCGTAGCAGCAGCAGGTTATATATCACAATCTAAACATGTGGAAATATTTGCTCTCTCGCTATCAAAGAGGAATTCAAGAATTTCCCAACAACCTCTTCTTAAGTATATAATGCAGATCACAAAGACTAGAGGAACCACTGGAATAATACGTTATCTTAAGACACAAGGACTAAAATCAAGACGCACCCAGGCTGGGGCCTACAACCCACTACCGTTTTCTATATACCTAACCTTTTTCCCTATCTTCCTC
Organism: Panulirus ornatus; assembly: GCF_036320965.1. Lineage (NCBI taxonomy): Eukaryota > Metazoa > Arthropoda > Malacostraca > Decapoda > Palinuridae > Panulirus > Panulirus ornatus. Next base: position 15,902,414 of record NC_092232.1, read on the forward strand.
TCCTCCCTCGCACTTCCAAGAACCGTCCAAAATAAAAACTTCTGTCAAAGTCCTCACTTCCGAACAACCCTCGTCCCTGCGGCTAACAACTGAACAAGAGCAAACAGCAGCGGGAGGTCCCAGTCACACAGGATCTGAATGGGTGAACTGCCGGTCTGATCGTTTCATTGAATTTCTGAAAATGTGTTAACAATCGAGACCGCCTCCTCCGTTCCTTGTTCGCCAGCCAGAAGGCAGAGTGGAGGGGAGGGGAAGGGAGGGAAAAGGGGGAGGGAGGGAAAAGGGGGGAGGGGAGATATACCCTTTGTGTCGTCACATAAAAACCATCCCCCACCAACCCCCTCCTCCCCCATCCCCCACCAACCCCCTCCTCCCCCATCCCCCACCAAAAAAAAAAAAAAAGGCAAGGATTAATTTCCTGTCGTTGGGCCATCTCACTTGCTTCCTTGCGCCTCGAAAATCATCCTTTCCACGTTGGTTTTGGAAAATAGCTCTTCCGTCTTTACTCTTTTCTTTCTCGTACCGTTCACAATATACCTTAGTCTTCCTCGTCTCATCCTATGAATTAAAATAATAATAACCATCCTTCATCGCCTCCGTCACACACTATCCCTTCCCCCCACACACACACAACCCACGTTACTCGTCATTGATCAATTTCTTTAACAATGTTTCATTCTCGTCCAGTCTTCCCCCAGCCTCCCTCCTCCCGACACTCACTCCGCTCCTCCCATTATCCTGGTTGCTCTCCACCTCCTCTCACTCGCTCTCCCCGCACGCCAGTTCCTCTTTCGCCGCCGCCGCCGCCGCCAGGTTGATTAGGAGAGCGGCGGTCGAGGCTTCGGGGTTCCTGGAACTTAATGCGGACTGTGAGCCCGGCCGGACGGCCATCACGGCTCGCGCCCTTCCTGAAGGAGGAAGAGAAAGAGGAGGATGGGGTGGCTCTAACCCCCCTATCCTCTACCCATACCTTATTGGCTATTACATTCGTGTTCCTCTGTTGTTGTAGTTGTTGGTGGTGGTTGTGGTGTTGGCGAAGCAGTCATGTTGGTGATGGTGGTAAGGGCGTTGGGCTTTCCATCATCGGTCGATGTAGTGACGGTGGTGACTATAGAGGTATTCCTACTGGTGGTCACGGTCTGTGGTGGTGGTAGCGGTGGCGGCGTCGCCCGTGATGGTGGTAAGTGTGGTTGGTGATGGTGTAGATGGTAATGATGCTGGGTATTGGTGGTAGTGACAGCGGTAATGGCAGTGGTGAGGGTACTAGTGACGGAGGGGTGACATTACTCCTGCAATGACACAACCTAGAACCTTCAAGTAACCCACATCATCACAATTCCCTTTGTTCTGTTAACGCCGCATCTTTCCATCTCTTCCAATTCCAGCTTCAAAGACGGAACTGTGCTTCCTAAAGGATACATACCTTCAGCACGCATTACAGTCTCGAAGAGGATCGTCGTAAACAAATGAAGGTCCACACTACTAAAGATCGTATACTTTAATTATTCTGCCTTGAATATCTTACAGTGGAATTTCATCGCTAATTCGATATCAAAGGGTCCAGCACGTAACTTTCCGTTCTGACACGCTATAAACTCAAGGCAACATACACTATCTAACATGCATATATAAAAACTACATACGCTGCTACTTCACAGAATATATGATCGCCACTTTCAACAACTTACCAACATGACTGTGTCAAGTAACTTAGTTAGCTGTGGCCAGTAACTTCATAAGATAACTGTGGCCAGTAACTGACTGAGATAACTGTGGCAAGTAACTTAATATAACTTACCTTTCCCGCACTCCTGGACCGTCTGCTATACAAACCCCTCCATGGATACACTTACCTAGAAAAGACAAAAAAGAAACTTTAAAATCAAATACAATCAGACTGTTCAATGTTCCTACTATCTATATCAATATTTCATTTAAATCATTATCATTTAACCCTTTAAAATAACATTGAGGGGAGGCATTTTTTGACCTTCACTTGACATGATGCCAAAGACAGCGTTCCCAAAAGTTACCCCAAAATCATTTACGAACAGAAAATGTTGCAGTGTGGTATAGCATGCAACACCATTGCAGACGTTTACGTCACATTCCTGCAAGTGTGAAGCCAAACACCAACAGTGAGAGTGTTGCCGTCAAGTAGAAAAGAGGGCCTACAGCCTCCACGAATTCAGCCACAGCCTTCTTGACACAGCCGAAGCCTCTCTGACACAACCACAGGCTACCACACACAGCCACAGCCTCTGAGAAAGAGCCACAGCCTCCTAGATACACACACAACCACAGGCCAGGGCGTGCATCATGACGCATACATACAACGCTGGTCTCAACGGGTTAAGTACACCATATGAAGAACACTGGTTTGAATTATTCATGACGAATGTAACCCAGAATATTTCCGGGGAAACACGTTATACACCATTTGTCAATTCTGCGAGGCGTGGATAGAATACAGCGAATTGGAACGATGTGATACACAGGGGGCGACGTGCTGTAAGGCTGAATTCGTGTAGTTGGTGGTACAATGGGAAGTTTCGTGGGCCTTGGCACATACATGTACACACCCTATGTGTTTTTCTCTTTTAAATATATAAAAAAAAAAAATGTTCAGCACTAACCATGCGTACAACCCGCAGCGCAGCAATGGTTGCGGTCAATTATTTAAACATCTTCAAATGAACAACGGAGCCTGAATCACGAAGAAAACGTAATACTGTAGAAAACTAATGCTACAGGGGGAACTAAATCATCTCACTTACTTACGGTTTACTTAGAAAAAAACACGAGGAAAAAATATGATTCAAGTACTCAACAAAAGAGAAATACTAAAACGATGAAACTAATATAGGATGCAGCATGAGTATATAATAAGAAGTGTGTTGTGTTATGAATGGCGTGTTGTTGATTGGCAAACAGACCGGCAACAGTTGCGGAGGTTGGGAAAGGTCAAAGAGTAGCTTAATGCTGTCCTGTCCTTGTGAGACCTTCGCTACCAGGCCAACAATGGGTGTGGAGATGCTCCCACCACACACTTGTGATAACGTCACACACACACACACACATATATATATATATATATATATATATATATATATATATATATATATATATTGGAAAGGATCACAATTTTGCACGTGATCAAGATATTCCTATGAGTCCACGGGAAAATGAAACACGATAAGTTCCCAAGTGCACTTTCGTGTAATAATCACATCATCAGGGGAGACACAAGAAAGAAATATAAGTCAGCTGATATACAACGAAGAGACGTAGCTAGGACGCCATTTGGTAAACACGTGATATACATACATATATATATATATATATATATATATATATATATATATATATATATATATATATATATATATGGACGTAAATGTAATTAAAATTCACCTGTGATCGACAGACAGAAACACGTGTTCCTACGGACAATTTCAAATACCGACAATATTTCTAAGCGTCAGATTAATACCGAAGAAGCATAACACTGACCAGGAGTCAGCTACTGAGAAAGAATCACACTGGAAAGATGCACCACTAAAACCGTCCCGTGAACACACACCACACATCACTACACTTTCACTGTCTTAATCTAACAGTCTCCCCATACACCAACTAGCACCTCCCCTTTCCTCTTAACTGTATCTTCCAACACCCTCCACCTCCCATACCTTATCTTGCTCCTACTCTTTCTTCTCCCGTGGTGCTGAACATACCTTTATCAGCACTCCATTTCCAGTTAACTTTATCATTTTTTTTTTTTTCTTACCATCCTCGCCTCGCTACTTCTTCCATCCCACCTCCACTCTTCCTGGAAACACTGCTCCATCATCCAACACTTGCCTCAATCCTCCCTACCACCATACTAGCCACTTTAGCGAGGGAGTCAGGCCCAAATGACGTACCAAAGATTACAGAACCTTGGGAATCGGGCGGGTGTGGAGTGCTTTCACACTTGCCATACAGTCTTCAGTAACACATATGTGCAGAGAACGTAATGTCTTCTCTAACACTGATTACATATGTGCAGAGAACGTACTCTCGTCTGATTCTTCGGTCACCCCCCGTGTGGGCTGTCCCGCTGCTGGCCACATGACCTCACCTCTCGTAGAGGCTTGCTGACCTCACAGGTGAGGTCACATGAGAGGGGAGCAGCCTCTCTGCTCAGCCGGTTCAGGTCTAAATTCGGCCACGCACAAGAAATCGTTTATCTACACAGCTGTGACAAGGAGGTCTTACATTCATGCCTCACACCCCGACCCTCTTCTACACATGCCGTACCCTGTCCTCACCTCATCACTACCACCGGCGGAAGCCAACGACCTTCAATGAACCCCGTACAACACCGTCCTTAAGGTGTTCACAGATTGAGAGACAGATAAGGAGCAACAGTAAGCTGAGGAATCAATAGATGTATACGACATGTCTACCCCACTCTCCCAAACACACACATACATCTCACAGTAAACAAGCTGAGAAGGGTTATTTACCCCTCAGGTCAACGCCTTCATCTCGCCTCTTTGATATCTAGTAAGCAGGGAATGGAGGACGAGGAGGAGGAGGAGGAAACGAACGAGGTGAATACAGCAGTGAGGAAGATCATGAGGAAGAGGAGAAGAGACGATTGAAGACAACAGTAAAGATATCTACGAGGAAGGTGCGAACCAGGAGCGGGAGAGGAAGCCTCCTCAGAGGAGGAGATAGGGAACCGATAGCGAGAGGAGGATGACGAAGGCGATAACGCGGGGAAATGCACGAAGCATAATCAACCGAGGTCATGACCTCTGACCTACTCCCCCCACCCCACCAGAGCCATCGGTTCTGCCAATCATCCCTGACACATGATATCATCTGATGAAAACGGTCGGGCGTAAAGTGGAAGTGATGGCACAGAAAACGGAGGACGTGCGAGTTCGCATTCATAATGCGGCAGAAAACGGAGGCCGTGCGAGTCAACATTCACCATGTGGCAGAAAACGGAGGTCATGAGCGTCAATTTTCATCAAATGGCGCAGAAAACGGATGACATATGCGTTAATAATCACCAAGTGGTACAGAAAACGTAAAGTGTGCACGCCAATAAATCACCCAAGGGCACGGAGAACGGAGGACCTGCGTCTCAATACCTCCAACGCAGCAGAGGTGACGCCTGATACTCTACGACGTCTTTGTGCTCAAGGCAACGATAGGTGGTGGGAGGAGGAGAGGTCCCTGGGTGAAGCTATAGCTGGGTACCTTCTGTGTATGTATGTGTCTGTGGTCAGAGCTGTGAAGGTGTGTGTGTGTGTGTGTGTGTGTGTGTGATGGAGGTTTAAGACGTGCAACATGTAGGCTTCTTGTGGTATTCTATATATGTGTATTTTGTAGTTTATACCATATGTGTATGATGCAGGTCTATGATGTGTAAGTGTGTCAGTACGTATATGCAATGGTGGGCATTAACCATGCCTAACAAATCGAGGTAGTGGAAATCTCTTTCCTTCTTTTTGTCTTTTCTGTAACTTTTCCACCTTCCAGAGTAGGATCTTCCATTTTCTTTGTACCTCACAACTCCACAGCTTCATCCGACATGGCTCCGACAGGGTTATGCTACTGCCCGTGCCAATATCGGCAACGAAAAACGAGATACGAGAAAACGATTGGTTAGAAAATGGACAGAGGGACAGGGGACAGTGAGGCCTGTGGAGAGCGACTGGTGAGACGCGAGGATTTAGCAAGAGAATCACTGGCCCTTCTGCAGGCGTCTTCTGAGGTACTCGAAGACATGGGGTCCCCGCCACCCTGGCCCTTGCAAGCACTCCAGAGGACACGATAGGTGAAGAGCGAGACGCAGTTGTTGGTGATAGTCGTGTTGTTGGTGACGATGGTGGTGAAGGTGGAGCTGGTTGTGCTGGAGATGGCGGCGGCGTCAACCCAGGTGACGGTGGAGGTGGTGGAGGTGCAGGTGGAGGAGGAGGAGGAGGAGGAGGTGGAGGTAGAGATAGTGTTGTTGGTGGCTGCAGCGTCAGTAGTATCACGAGGAGGCGGCGATAACCACAGGGGAGGAAAATGAGGAACATCTCGACGTGAATGGCAGATCAGAAAGCATAACACACACACACACACACAACACACGAGCGAACTAAGATTAACCAGACGAAGACAGGCAGTAGTAAGGTGGGACCCGGGAGTGCGTGACGCCTCTGTAATGGGGAAAAAACCTAGTGATGGGGGAACAAAAAATTCCCCACTGGGGAGTAATTTGTTTTTTATATTGAGGGGAGAAAATATATGTAGATGGTAATTCCATGACTTGAGAACGACAATACGACCCTTGAGCACAGCAGTATGACCTTAGGCACGACAGTGCGACCATCAGGTATGATGGCGAGACCTTTCACTGAAAGGTCAGGTCAAAGGTCATGCCAATATAACCGAAAGGTCACATCGTCTTGCTCAGAGGGGTGTGACGTTGTGTTCCTCTGTTGTAACGTCGTGTTCGATGATCACACCGTCGTGCTCATGGGTCGTGCCATCCTATTGCTTAACGAGGGTAATACAGTCGTCCTCAAATGATCAACAGATGCCATAGCCCGCTAAGCGTCTCTTGAGATTCTCGACCATTTCAACACCCATCATAAAAGCCAAATCAAATGATAAGCGACAACTGACGGACGGGACGCCCGGGAAATATGCAAATGGATCTGTCAGTTTCAAACATTTTTTTTTTCATTTTCTACAATTACCATCTCGAGCAACACAACAACACTTAAAGCAGCTTGGTCACAGGCAGAGCTGTGGGGGGGAAGAGGACCTACGAAACCATGGTTAGGTTTAAGGTCAAGGTATTTAACTTTAACCTTTCTTATGTACCGTTCATACGTACATATAACTTCCTGGATCATTCACCTTCAACAACCCAACCACCCAATTCCGAATAATCGTATGTAATATCTTTCCCAAACCAACTCAACGAGTGGGGCAAGGAGGAGTATATAGTCAGGTAAATATAGTAAGAACTCCCGCTTAACACAAATGAAGGGAGACGTTAGATCGGTTGGTTGGCCACGGCGCCGCCAGAGGGCCGCTGGTGTTGGGAGGAGGTGGGTGTGTGTGGTTTCGGTAACGGAAGTTTAATTGAAAATGGCTGACCACCGCCCCGCTTCCATCGATCTCCGGGCATCATTGCTCCCAGCTGCTGGTGCTGTAGCTACGTCAGTGCTGTCGCCCAGGTCACTACGTTTTCTCTAACCTCACCACTGCCGACGACTAGCACTAACCCGCCCAACGGCGTCAATATAGAGCACTCCCAAGCTGCTTCTCCACCCCCTGCTGCTGCTCCTGTTCCTCCTACTGCTACTGTCACTCTTACTGCTGCTGTTGCTGCTGCTCCAGCAACTACTGCAGTCTTGGGTGGATGGGCGTCGACTGGGTTCTTAAGGAAGCACGACAAGGGGGTGAAGTGGTCGTCTCACTAACATCACATGGACGCTGGAACGACCTTTTATGGTACATGGGGGCACTACAAGGCGGAGGGGAGGGAGAAGCAGGGGTTCCTCCCTCCTTGGAGAAAGGGGTGGGTGGGAGTACGACCGAGGGAGGGGAGTGGTGATACGACCAGTGAGGCGACGAGGGAGAGGGACGTGTGAGGGTGGGGAAGAAGGACAGGTGAGAGAGAGAGAGAGAGAGAGAGAGAGAGAGAGAGAGAGAGAGAGAGAGAGAGAGAGAGAGAGAGAGCATGGGAAATTAAAGTGAAGGCAATGAGAAATATTTTTCATTCTTTATTCTTCTAATCTATTCTCCTTTTTTCTTTCTTTTTTCATTTCGGCTGAGAATAATTCTCGGAAAAGTTTTAAGCCTTCACTGTAATTAAAGAATGATTTTCGAAGGTCGCATAAAACATTTTGGAAGATATTCTGGACAGCAACAGAGTACCTACAAAAATTGCATTTCCGTATATATATTTATTTATCTATTCATTTTGCTTTGTCGCTGTCTCCCGCGTTAGCGAGGTAGCGCAAGGAAACAGACGAAAGAATGGCCCAACCCACCCACATACACACACATATATATATATATATATATATATATATATATATATATATATATATATATATATATATATCCTAGTCAAGAGCCGGCCTCATTAAGGGTTGTCAACACAATATGCCAGTCCTCCCTTAATTCTTCCCGCCCAAAACTTACAGAAAATGTTTCCCCAAGTTCTGAGCGGCGCGCATTACGTCACACCAGACGCCCCAGGGTCGTTAGCGAGATCCTGTTTCTGGGGACTTTAAGGAATTACCGTTGTCCCCACCGCGAGATCCTGTTTCTGGCAACGTTGAGGGATTACCGTTGTATTAAACAGAAAATGGGCGCCAGAAAATAAAATAAAGAAAATGGAAGGGCCAATGGATTGCTTCCCAGTTCTTGGAAGACTATAGTAGAATATAACCAACTGAGGTAATTCACCTACAAAGATTAGATTAGGCCTGAGCTATGTTTCAGTTCTTGGAAGACTATAGTAGAATATAACCAACTGAGGTAATTCACCTACAAAGATTAGATTAGGCCTGAGCTATGTTTAGTTTGGTCTGAGTTAAGCTTGGTTAGGTCTGAGGTGGGTTTAGATTGGTCTGAGTTAGGTTTAGTTAGGTTTGAGGTGGGTTTAGTTTGGTGTGAGACAGGTTTAGTTAGGTCTGAGGTGGGTTTAGTTTGGTCTGAGTTAGGTTTAGTTAGGCCTGAGCTATGTTTAGTCTGGTCTAAGTTAAGCTTGGTTAGGTCTGAGGTGGGTTTAGTTAGGTCTGAGTTAGGTTTAGTTAGGTTTGAGGTGGGTTTAGTTTGGTGTGAGACAGGTTTAGTTAGGTCTGAGGTGGGTTTAGTTTGGTCTGAGTTAGGTTTAGTTAGGCCTGAGCTATGTTTAGTCTGGTCTGAGTTAAGCTTGGTTAGGCCTGAGGTGTGTTTAGTTAGGTCTGAGTTAGGTTTAGTTAGGTCTGAGGTGGGTTTAGTTTTGGTCTGAGTTAAGTTTAATTAGGTCTGAGGTGAGGTTTAGTTTGGTCTTCTGAGTTAGGTTTAGTTAGATCTGAGGTGGGTTTAGTTACGTCTGAGCTGTGGTCAGGGTAGATTATACTCGTCTAGTTACTATTCCGTCATGGATATCCACATCTAAGTGTTGCACAGATGTAAACAGACCGTGCAAGGTTATGGTTTTATGAATTCTGTATCTAAAAAATATATATATCTATTTAAGGTGAGTTATATTCCTCCCACCTTCCAGGATCATCACCTTTGTGAATTGAGACAAAAATAATATTACACGCATTCCTTTTCCATCAATAAAACGTTAGCAGTGTCAGCCAATGGCAGGGCCAGACGCAGAGGTTACACCACAGAAAATGGAGGACACAGCTGACGCAATCATTCTAAGGTTTTATTCACCTCACGTAATTTCCACGAATATTAAACAATACAGTACTAAAAAAGAAACATATAAAAATTCTAATGAGGACAATTATACTCCACGCGACGTTTAACCTAATCTATTGTCTGACCACAGAGGAAACTATTTCATTCATTCTTACATATAAATGTGGAACGTTCTTCAGCGTAAACGTTCTTCCAGCGTAAACGATGAATGGAAATGTTTCCGTGCTCGAAAACGAGAGAACACTACAGCTGTTGCCACCAGTGATAAATGAAGGTTTTTTTTTTTTTTTGTGTGTGTGTGGGGAGGGGGTCTTTACAGGTATTTTTCTTTCAGAAACTAATTATCTCTCTCTCCCTTCCTCAGCCTGTTTAAAAACAATGACTTCGTCTGGTACAAACGCATGCACAAACATTTGTTGTTACGTAACATTTTTCTTTTAAGATGACCAATGCTCCATGCTATTATTACAGTGGGATATATTCTAATAAAAATGAAATAGAAAACAAGAAGAAATGAAAATGGGAAAGGCACATAATAGAAAACCTGATGGTGTATGACGAGGTTATCTGGTGCAGTGCAGCGAGATCTTATTTCATATATATATATATATATATATATATATATATATATATATATATATATATATATATATAGATAGATAGATAGATAGATAGATATTGATAAATAGATATAGATAGAAAGATAGAGAACAATATAAGCGTTATAATGAACCCACATCTTAAGCCTAAGGTCAAAGTTGCTTCACAAAAGCTTTCTGAACCTATGAAAAAGATTTCACAGACCACCAGTGGTCCACATGCCAGGGATGGACGGCATACCAGGGTAAACCCGCCAACCAATGTCGTTAAGAACAGATCTCCTGACGGGGCGCCCCAGCGAAGTCCACACCCTGAATATACACTATTTGCCAGGACGCAAAGTGGATTCTGTGTCTGCTTCGAAACCAGTCCGAAGCCATCTTCGAGTTGACATAAGTTTGAATCCATTTTTTTCCCCGCTGACATAAGGTTGAATTCATTATTAGGACGAAGAAAGTTCGAATGTTTCATTACGACGAAGCAGGTTCTAATCCATTATCAAGACGAAGCAAATTCGAATTCAATATCAGGACGAAGCAAATTCGAATTCATTATTAAGACTAAGCAAGTTCTAATCTACTTCAATTTGATTTATCAGGTTCGAACCCCAACATGACACTATTAGAACTACTTCAATTTGATTTATCAGGTTCGAACCCCAACATGACACTAACTCTAGGAGCTTCATATCCCATCCAACTGCTTCCATGCCACGAACATGTGGTCAGAATGTGACACAATCAGTAATAAGACACTATCCTCATTAATGTTAATTCATAATACGCCTTGTGTTAATATCTATACCAAGTGTTAAACAATATTAACTTCAGGTTGTGTGAACGCAATACCTACAACTGGTGTTACGATTACCTGGTGTTACAACAATCTGTTAATATCAACAACTATATTAACATTTCTCATACCTTTTGTTAAAATCTTCATTTGGTATTAATTTCAACCTGGCGCTATCATTAACTGGTAATAATGCTATAAAAAACTTGTATTAACATAAGTACCGCAAAGTTTTAACACATGTACAACTCATGACCAACAGCATTCACGTTTCTCCTCGCACTTACAGACGGTGTACTTGACACTACAACCACACTTAAAAAGTACACTTACATTTGCTATCACCCATAGTATGAGGTACCAACGCAATACTTACGAACGGAAAAAAATACTGAGTATAAATATGATGTTTGCAGGTGATACTAACATAAACCTTATTGTAATAATTTCTCCTGATATTTACAAAACACAACAATATTCACAAATATGTACGTAACTTTAATTTGGTTAATTATCTGGATTTTAGGCCTATCAGTTATCAGAGTCACTAAGGTAAACTCGTCAAAATCATTAAATGAATAATCTTCAAGTGTTCGAACACCAACACATACTCAGTAAGCACTAGACTTCACTAATGTGAATAATAGAAAAGCAGCAGCCTGTAGAGAAGCGAATGTCGTATTTATACAAGTGTACCTTAAAATTCTGGTACATTTTCTATGTTGCTAAATTTTCTGTGGGAAGACAACAATATTTAGACAGACTGTGCAAAAATAGGAATAGCTCATAAATATTTACTGGCTCCCTTATTATTCACATAAAGCATCCCGAAAGCACCCATTATTGCATACAATTATAATTACAGGAATGGTAACACTTTCTACAACATTATCTTATTCTTAAAATATTTCTAGTGGAGATAAGCATTCGTAAATAACATCTGGAAGAGTTATCCATGTAAATAAATATGACAAGCGTCCCGTTCAGCTGTAAAGGATGAGGGAGAACAAGCGGTAGGCGTTCCCATGGCAACACCAATCCATAAAGTCACCCTATCAATTGTTTTCTATCCTCTCTACAAACGAGTCTGCCGGGCACAAACCTATAAGCCCTCCACATATCCCGGGGGAGAAAAAAGATGTTAATCCGTCTCTGGGGAAACAGGACGAAACTCAAGTTTTAAAGGATATCCCCATGAAAGTTAGAAGAAAACGACTCGACTTGGAAAACGTTCTTACGATCGTGGGATTGAACGCACCTGCTTCCCCCTTCCTTGTCCCTCCCTTCCCCTCCCCATGTCCTGCCCATGACCTGGCCTCTCTCTTTCCCAGGGCCCGTAGCCTCCAGGCCTTGTGCTGCTGGTGGATGGCAGATTCCCGTGAGAGAGGCCATGTGTAGTAATGTTCACATCAAGCTGATCTCCCATGATGGAGATTATGGCGAGAGGGGGTGGGGTGGGGGGGCTATGTTGGGGATATGGACGACGACCCTGTTTCCATGTTCCAGGGCTGTGCGTCTGGACTTTACACACCTGGCAACAGACACTGTAGATCTTGCTACAGGTGCTGTACACCTGGCTACAGACATGCTACAGGTGCTGTACACCTGGCTACAGACAATGTAAATTTGGCATTATGTAGTGCACATCTGCCTACAGACACCGTAAGTCTGTCTACTGACACATATATGACTTCTAACACTGCAAACCTCGCTGTAGGTACTGCACATGTGGCTTAGAGGCCATGCAGATCTCGCGACGGATACTGTAGATCTGGGTACAGGTAAGACGCACTGGGCTACAGGCACTGCAAAGACTTCGAAAGACAATGCAGACTTGTTTACAAGCACCTCGGGTCATCCTACAGGAACTACAGATCTAAACTTCAACAACTAGAGACGTACATTGCCTGGTGACACAGACACGAATCCTACACCGTTAGTTTCGTAAAACTACTCCAAACCTACGCTGGCTGCTGTTCATCAACCTACTTCCGATCCAATACTCAAAAGAAATAAAAATCTAAACTCCATAAACTGTCTCGTATCTGTTTCTGAAGCCAATGAGCCATGTATTCGAGAAAGAAAACTACTTCTTAACATTAAATTAATGTAACCTGAACAGAGTCCGAACATTTACTTTTGTTTTCTCATACGTTAGTAAGTTAGAAGACAGAGAAAGAATAATGTTGACTCTGTTCTGGTTTAATGTCGCCACTCGTAAGTTAACAAGAGCACTAGACACGGTACTCTGCTTCCTTGTTACCAGAAGATTCTCAGATCCGATAAGACGACTGAAGTTAAGATGAATCAGACTACTTACGTCACTGGTAAATTCTAATGAACACTAAACACTGCAACTCGGCCGAAGGCAAAATATCTTCATTCCAGGTTAAAAATCTTTCGACCAACGGATGAACGATGCCGAGTGAGTCTACCATAGAGGGCATGAAGCTGGTTACAACACATCTACTCAAATGTCACCCAAATGTAAAGCGGTTCAGGCAAGTACGTCCTGTGAAAGAGACTTGTAAAAACAAATCGAACAAGTCAACGAGACCGAAGAGCAAAGGCTGGGTTGCGACCGTAAAAAATCAACTCTCATTCTTAATGAATGTACCAAGACACATCATGAAATCAGGTAAACAGGTGAACAACAAAAATAATGATATTCCTGAGGGCTTACGATGGGAGAGAGTTCATGGCGGAACGACTGCTTTTGAAGATAGAAGGACCCAGGTGCGACGGAGAAGTTGAGGAGCGTTACTGATTAAACCAATTATCTCTGACCTGAAGAAGTCAAGCTCTTGGCAACACAAGTTCATTTTCTTCCGTGAGCAAGTTCCGCAACTATTGCGTCTTGCTCCGTATCAACACTCGCACAGGGACAGTAACGTTGAAATTATGTTAAAATTGGCAAGATTAGACACAGCTTCAGGGAAAGCAGGTTAAATACTTATTCACAAGTATTTCAACACTTAAAACACAGACAACTTCTGTGACAAATGGTAAAGTTAGGGAAGACAAGAACAGACCAGAGAGGAAAAGAGTAAAGTAAAATCCATGAGTTTCAACACACACACACACACACACACGTACACACTGATTTCTAGCCGCCCAGAATTCGCGCGCTGGCCCGCACAGGCGCTGCGTCAGCCCACAGTCAACCTAGCTGTTCACTCTCCCCTCGGGGCTGGTCGATAAACGAGCACCTGGCTTGGCTGTGGGTGTATGTTTGCGTATACAAATAGGAAGAAAAAACACATGTTGCACATGAACAAGGTTGAGAGATATAACACACAAACAGACACACAAACACATGGAATAAAACATCATACACGGTACACACACACACACACACACACACACACACACAAATTAAGCACGGCGGGTCGCCCTTCAATAAGCCACCAGCCCCGATAACCCTCCACGTCTGCACACGACGTTCCTGAGTGTAGCCCGCCTCCCCCAACACTAGCGCCCCCTGACCCCCAGGTGGTGGTACTCCTCCTGGCTCGGTGCCCCTAACCGCCCTAGCCCTCGGCCCCCACTCCTCCTGGTGCGTCTCAATGCTTCTTAACCAACCTTGATCACTACACGCCTCTAACTCACCCATCCTCCGTCTCTCTCTCTCTCTCTCTCTCTCTCTCTCTCTCTCTCTCTCTCTCTCTCTCTCTCTCTCTCGTCTCGACTCACACGGCTAGATCCTCCCAGCTTTTTCCTCACGTTACATCATCTCCTCTGGCTTCGTACGTGCCCAACAACCTTACACTGACAATGTCCCGCGCCTCTGCAGGGGAACAGGGAGAAAACTTTACCCTACACGAGAATCACACTGTATTCTGAAGTGCTACTCGCCCTCCCATATGTCCGCCTAGTGTCCTACACATCCACACACCGCGCGTTAAAAAAGCCAGCCCACTCACAGCACCACATCCATACAAGCCTCAACACACAGAGACAGACAGAGGCAGACAGACACGAGTATTTAAAACATCTATACATCGTTCCAAACACTGGTACAGTACTGGAAACTTCTACCCAGTGTGTTAAACCCACCCAACCACACACACTTTGTTCTAAACATACACGCAGAGACCCAGATCCCCACACATATACAGTCTGCAGCATACATCTAGTGTGTACGACGCACCACCATAAGCGTGTCCTCAGCTGCCATGAAGTCTTCTAAAAGCACAGCCATCATGGTCCCAAACACCACTGAAATGGTCCGACTATATCTATACAGAAATGCCCATAGGATTTACAGAGCGTCTCAAAGCTGTCCCATATACTCGTGCAAGACTCCCAGACACTCGCACAGTGTCCCACAAACTCAAATTGTGTCCCACACAATCACACACTCTGCCGCACACCCACACACGGACCCCTCACACTTACAAGGCGTGGTCAAAGGGGTCAGAAGAGAGGGATCACAGGGGACACAGGACTCGGAGAGTAAATATAATCATGGCAGCTACGCACAGGTGAACAAAGTCTTTGACAATACCAATTGGGAGAATGAAGTTCCACAAACCGGAGGATACACCACTGTTATGAAAGGTTCTGCGAAAGCTA
Organism: Panulirus ornatus; assembly: GCF_036320965.1. NCBI lineage: Eukaryota > Metazoa > Arthropoda > Malacostraca > Decapoda > Palinuridae > Panulirus > Panulirus ornatus. The sequence goes on from NC_092232.1 coordinate 15,917,807, forward strand.
CAAAGAAGTTTCAACATGGGAGTACAAATGAAGAGAGAGAGAGAGAGAGAGAGAGAGAGAGAGAGAGAGAGAGAGAGAGAGAGAGAGAGAGAGAGAGAGAGGTGAACTTCAAGAGATGCACCACAGAGGAGGTAAAGGTGAGACACGGATAAGAAAGAAAGACACGAGAACTGTATGATGTGGATGAAGGACGGAGGAGCAGAGACACCGAAAAAAGAATACTGTGGCAAAAAACAATCCAAAACTTTTTTCCTAGAGTTTCACCTGGAGCAAAACTGTCGGTTAAGACCAGCTAATCACACTCGGGGATTCGGGCGGGTGGAAATGTTGAAGAAATATGCGAGAAGCTGAACGAAAAAAAGTGGAAGGCATTTCAGCCACAACGCCAGCAAGATAGGATGGAGAAGAGGTTTTAAAAAGGCTTTGAAATGGAGGAAATTCATAAAGGAAGTGCGATAACCTCTCCTCTTCATCCACTGATGGGTCTCTCTGGTCTTTAGCTGAGGGAATCGCCAAGAAATTTCTGTCGCTCCACCTTTTCTTCACTTTTCCGTTCTCACGGTCCTATATCCGTCTCTTCCGTAGACAAAGCAACTGGTTACCGTTACTCCTCTAACTCTGCCTCGAATACTATGCCATTCCTTCAACCGCTGATGCCACTCTTACTACTCCTGTGACCCTCCCCGTAATTTCATTTCTAACTGTCCGAGATGTGCTTCTTTCTATGGACACAAGCAAGGATTATGGTCTTGATGGCATCCATCCACGTGTGCTGAAAGTGTGTGCCTCTGAACTTGCACCTGTGCTTGCTCGTCTGTTACGTTTCTGTCTAATAACCAGACCTTTTCCATGCTGGAAGCAGGCGTTGGTATATCCCATCCCTAAGAAGGGTGACCAATCTAACCCCTCGAACTACCACCCTGTTGTTCGATCTACCATTTCAAATGTCTTTGAATCCCTCCTCAATTCTCAACCATCTTGAATCTCACACTTCCCTCTCTGATCACCAGTATGGCTTTCGTTAGGCGAGATCCGCTGGTGACACTCTTTCCCATCTTATTAATGTCTGGTTATCATCCCTGAGAGATTTTGGGCAATCATCCTATGTAGTTGTTCTTGAAATATTCATAGTTTTTGACAGATTCTGGCAATGAGGTCTCATCTCTAAGCTTCTCTCTTTTGGCTTCCCTCCGTCATATCTAGCTTCCTCTCTGGCTGATCTATCTCCGTGGTGATTGATGGATCAGCGTCTCTCCCCTTCACTAATAACAGCTGTGTCCTTCAAGGTTTTGTCTAGTCTTCTGCAGTTTTTCTCCCTTCTATCAACGATTTTCTTTCCTCTACGAATAAACAAATGCAATCATACGCTGACGGCTCAACGCAGCATTCGTCCACATCTTCAATTCTGCTCTTTTTTCTCTCACTCGATCTGCATCTCGTCTCGACGCAACTTCCACAGTAAACTCAGACTTGGACGGGATATCTCAGTGAAGCAGACGAAATCTGGTTAAGTTTACTGCTTCCAAGACCCAGTTTCTGCCCCTCTCTCTATCGGAAATTCTTAAACTTTCCTCTTTCTTTCGATGGTTCGTAATTCCACCTCATAACTCAATGAATATACTTGGTATTACTGGGATACCTGTTTAGATGTCGAAATTTCTTCTCTTCCGAACAGCTGCTCAGTTTATAAAAAGAATTGATTCGTCCCTGTATGAAGTAGTGCTCTCACATCTGGGGTGGTTCTAGCTCTGTATCCTTACACGACAGAGTTAAGCCGAAAGCGGTGTGACCTACATACTCTCCCAAGCTAACTTCAAATCTTGACCCGCTTGCCCTACGCCGCAATGTTGGTTCACTTTCCCTCTTCTATAGGTATTACTATGGTTTTTTGCTCCCGAGAGCTGGCTGCTTGTGTGCCCCGCACCACTAGCTAGACCCCGCAATGCTCGGCAAGCTGCTGGTTCACATGATTACTGTGGGGCCATCGGCAACTTAATGGTGGGCCGTACTGATAACCGTTTCTTTCCCTACACCTCGAATCTTTGGAACTCTCTACCTTCTGTGTCTTTCCCAATAACAATGACCTGGCACTTTTTAAAAGACAGGCTTTTCACTTCGTAAACAATTACCTTGGTCTATTCAATTTCCCTTTTATTAACCTCTCCAAATTTCAGTTAAAGCCCGGCCTTTACATGGATTTCTGTCAGAGACTGGAACCTCCAACGAAATAAACTCGGCTATCAAAAACATCTTGATCCATATCCATATACGGCCCAAGAGCCTGATGAAGACCCTCCACATCTATTGAAGGAACGTAAGGACAGACATAATAAGCCACACAAAACACTCTTCAGTATGTCGTCAGAGGAAAGAGCCGTCCTAATGGAGAGGAAGAGAACAAATAACATATCATATCTTTAAGACAGGTGACTGGCCAAGTGCACTGAACTACAGACCAGTCTTCTTAACAAGCGCAGACGGTCTGCAAAAGGGGGGGAAAAAAATAATCGGACAGCATATGGATGACTGACTACCTGCCAAGGAGAAGCTACCCAAGTGAGAGTTAACATGGGTATGGGGGAAAAGGATGTCAGGCAATACAAGCCTCACAGACCTCTACGAGAGAGTGAGCTTTGTCTTCGGTCCTGGAGCGGGAGGAAGCGCTTAACACGACCACATCGGAGGATGGTGAAGAAGCCGGTTGTATTCTGGCGAAAATAAAGGAGGTGAACTCCTTCACTGGTAAGAAGATTACGTTAGCGAAAAAGGGTGCAAAAGACACAGCCTAGAACAGTGTTCTGGGGTACATTTACCTCCAATGATGAACTCAAGATTTTCCCGTTCTATCCGATGTTGCTCAGATACGGGCATACTTCTGCCTGTGACATGAGGGCGACTTCAGAATGGAAGAAAAAAAAGAAGGTATAATACGTCACCAACATGGTACGTCATGACTACGTCATAGAAGGTATAACGTCACAACACCGTGGCGAGTGAGGGCATGAGCCGACGACCCCTGACCTACTGGGTAACTGTTATGTAGCGTCATAAATAAAGGTGGGGTAATGAACACAATGGAGGGAGAAACGGCTGCGGGGGAGAGGTGCGGGTGGTGAGAGTAGGAACTGGGGAGAGTAAGGGCTGGGGAGCGTAAAGGCTGGGGAGAGTAAGGTTAAGGGAGAATAAGGATTGAGAAGAGTAGGGAGTGAGGAAACTAGGGATTGGGGGAGAGTACGGACAACAAGGGAGAGTAACAGCAGGAAGAGTAAAGACGGGAGAGGAACAGAAACTGGGGAGAGTAAGAGGAGGAAAGAAAGAAAAAAAAGGAAAGTCCAGGCTCTCCGGGTTGGAGGAATGAGGGGAGAACAATGAATAAGGAGAGAAAAAGTATGGGGGAACGAATGAATAAAGGAGAGAGAGAGAGAGAGAGAGAGAGAGAGAGAGAGAGAGAGAGAGAGAGAGAGAGAGAGAGAGAGAGGCAAGCGACAGGGTTCATGAAAAGGTTAAAAATGGGAAGGGTTATGGATACGTGGAGGAGGCAGGAAAAGGAGCTGGGTGGAGGGGTACGAGGAGGCAGAAGGAAAAGCAATAGGAGCCTGAAAGGGGAACACGAAACACATGGAAAAGGATCGAGAAGGAACACATGAACATGTGGGACGCAGGGAATAAAACAGCTGTCAGGAAGAGGAGACCAGTCAGCAGTAGAGGCCAGGAAGCAAGGGGGGGAGGAGGAGGAGGAGGAGGAGGAGGAGGAGGAGGAGGAGGAGGAGGAAAGGCCAGAAGGAAGACAGAATAGCAAGGAGGAGAGGGGGAGGGGGGTTAAGTCTGCAAGATGGGCAGTAAGGACTGAACATGGGAGGTAAAGAGGTTAGGAAGTTACAGAAGGGGTGAGGACATTACAGGAAGGGCGAAGGAGTTACGCCTGGGACTAGGGAGATTACAGGAGGGGCGAGGAGGAACACGAGAGGTCAAGAAGACGCCATGAGGGGAGCCGAGACGGTATTCAGAAGGGTTGGAGAGGGAAGCATGGAAGGTGAGAAGGCAGTCATAGCCGATCATGATAAAACTGCGAGAGGGGCCGTCAGGAGCAGTGGGAGGAACCCAGGAGGAAACACATGCCAGATGTGGGAGGAGGACCAACAGGAGCAAGTGTGTTCTGGTGGGAAGCAAGAGGGAACAAGAAAAGATGCGCCGAAGAACCTGAGAGGAATGAGAAGGGGACCAGGAGAAGACGCTACGAAGAAAGGGAGAAAGGACAGCAAGAATGGCTAGACAGAGGGGTGAGAGTGGGGTCATCACGAATGACCAGAGAGGGGATCGGGAGGGGAAGGCCTGGAGTGGGCCCGGTAGAACACAGGAGGGAGGAGGTAAAGACAACGGTCTCGAAAGAAGAAAAACAGGTGAGAAAGAACAAACCTGGCCAAGGCGATAAGAAAAGGGCCAAGATTTGGTAAGAGGAGGACCAGAAAGGTCACGTACCGTCTGAAAGGTCACAGAAGACCGGTAAGCGAAAGAGATAACGAAGAAAAAAAAATGTGGGGCTAAAAACTAAAGCTGAAGAACACAAGAACACAAAAGGAGCAGCAAGATCATATGGACCAGGACACATACGAGACTAAGATGATGAATAAAGGAATCCAAAAAGACAAACGGAGAGAGGACTGAAAAAAAAAAAAAGAACAGAGGTGGATGAGGACCCAGAGACATGTGATGATGGCTCAGGATGCGTTCCCATGACGATGACAGAAGTGTGCAGGAAGAATGAGGACGCCAAGCAGGAGGAGCCAGGATGAACTAGGAAGAAGGAAGGGGTGAGGCGGATCACGGGGGCACTGGGATGGCACCATCCGTCTTGGTCTGGTAGTGAATGCCATCTATCAGGCGGGTTGGTAACAAAGAGGAGTGCTGGCTCCGACCTGACTGTCCGGAGAATAACTGAGTCAGACATTTGGACCTAAGGAATGGTCGACTGTGTGTGTGTGTGTGTGTGTGTGTGTGTGTGTGTGTGTGTGTGGGTCGGTGTAGAGGTGATGGTCTAAGGGCGGGAGTGTGTGGACGCAATGTCATAAGGACTTAGTAATGATGTGTTGGGTGTGAAGGTTTGGAAACTAGAAGTGTGGGGTGTGCAGGTGTGTCGGCTGGTGTGTGTGTGTGTGTGTGTATGTGTATGTGGACGAGTATGTGGAGCCCCATATGGTGGTATGTGGAGAACACGTGGAGTTTGTAGGAAGTAACCTGGGCTGCTGCTCCTCCAGGCATGATCATTGGGGAATATTCAACCGAAGTTATTTCAAGAAGAAAAAAAAAAATTGAGTGGTTAAAACATCATGTTTCTGGACTTGAGAGAGAGAGAGAGAGAGAGAGAGAGAGAGAGAGAGAGAGAGAGAGAGAGAGAGAGAGAGAGAGAGAGAGAGAGAGAGAGAGAGAGAGAGAGAGAGGGAGGGAGGGAGGGAGGGAGGGAGGGAGGGAGGGAGGGAGGGAGAGAGAGAGAGAGAGAGAGAGAGAGAGAGAGAGAGAGAGAGAGAGAGAGAGAGAGAGAGAGAGAGAGAGAGAGAGAGAGAGAGACTACCGACCGACCTCCCTACGTACCAACGACGAGATTTTGATTGAGAAAAAAGAAAAAAAAGAAACTCAGTAATGGACACTATACCCCAGCAGGCCGATGGTCAACACTCGCCTCGCGGACAATGGATTTGCCTGTGATGGCCCTGAGGTCAACACTTTCTAACCACCACTTCCTGGCTATCAATTTAACCTCCCCCCCCCAAAAAAAAAAAAAAAATAAAACAGTGGCTGACACTTCACGTTAAAACATTTTGAAAGCAATCACCCCCTTCCCCCCCGAGGCCAAATACCAGCTACCACACACAAAGTAATCAACTCTTGGATGAACATGAAACATATTTGGTGATTTTATTTTTTTTTTCATATATCCCTTTTACCCTGAGCCACCCACGGTTGGCTTGCTGGCATTAGCTAATGACGCTAAACATTTTCGCGGGAGCCTAATGACCGTCATATACTGGGCCACTGTCTATAAAAACTGGAGGCAATCTACCTTCAAACCTCCGGCCGCCGTCATTTTTCGACTGATGATCGAAGCACAATGTCGGCTCCTCGTTTTCTACGTTGTTCTCTTGCCGGTCGCAACACCATAATGAACCACTGACTTACTGGATAGACTTTAGCAAAAACCGGCTGTTCCTTCTTTACTAATTATGAAACTTAACAATGACGGAAGCTTTTCACGAGGGAGAATGAAGAGTGACGTTAAAATGCATCTTTAAAAGACCTAAAAGTTCGTGTGAGCCCACACGATCCTGCAGTATGTGGCAACACTTCGACGTCAGGCATTTCCAACTATTATTAATGCTATACTGACTAAATTGAACAAAAACAATCTCTATACATATGTATCCAAGAATATCTGTTATTAACAGTCAATTGTAACTATTAATTCGTAGGAAGTTATTTCTACTACAGCCCATAACCCTACCACAGCACGTTTTGTTATTTGACATTAGTTATAATGACCAGTTAAAAGCTGGGACGCCTTTACCATTTATTTTCAGATTTCTGGGTCAACTTAAAAAGAAAAATTCTAAGGGATTTCCAGGCAGATTACACGTTTAGCGTGAGTTCGAGGTGGACTGAAGAACATCTAAGTGATGTCTAGATTAAGCTCGAAGTAAACTCAAGCATTTTTAAGAAGTAGAATGAAGTATATCCATTGAAATACATGTAGACTAAAGAATATCTTAAATATATCTAGTGCGAGCTGGTGGTAACGTGTATCGAGGTATAGGAGAGTAAGGCGAATGTGAATGCCACGTAGACTGAAGGCCATCTGACGCGAGGTCGAACTGACGAAAGAATACCTAAGGCGACTTCGGAGGCGATGAAAGAATATCCTCAATATTCCCACCGGTCATTCTATGCTCTCGCTGGCCACGACTACAAAGCCTCCTACACGTGGCAGGGGACAGTCACAATTCCCCTTACCTACCGATAGCCACGCCCTCAGGTTATCACAACCAGAGGGCGTGGCTATCGGTATTTCTCCAGGAACGCACCACTCCAGGAATAACACCAATACAACGGGAGTGCTTTTGACACCAGAGTGTTTGATGCTAGGAAGCCTCCAGAGGCCCAGCGAATTGATTGGTTATTTTGCCAGCGGGGGTTTATTGACGCTGACTACCATCCGTAGTGTACGTTACGTGCGAGGTTACGATCCTCGAGCACAGCGACAGGACCCTTCAGCACGACCAGTTCAAGGATTACCCTTAGGTAGCATCGTGCCGTGACCAGTGACGCGAAACGTTGAAGGCCAGGGGGCCATCATACCATCAGGGGTCGTACCGTCGTACTGAAGGGCCGTAGCAGTCATGCTCAAGGGCTGGTTCCCGTGCTGTTTAAAGCATGGGTCTCTGCCATCAAGACCTGGGCCCATGATAAGGATGCGTCTGCTGCTTCCACTAGTTTTCTTTATGGAGACTAACCATTCGAGGATTGACTGTTATAGTTACTGGGGGTTCAACTTCGTGAGAACACCCGTAAGTTGTGAAATTTAAAACTTGCATTATATACCGACATCCAGCGTGGCACAGAGCTTCTACCTAGGGCCGCTCTGGGCTTCGATGCACTGCGGCAGTTTTCCCATGACCGCCCAAAAACAGAGTCATTGCAACCACTGCATTTGCCTGTAAAATATCCATTAATTCATGGCGGAATATACCATCATCTCTTTTTCAGGCAGTCGACGTGGCGGTGGTGGGGGGTGCAGAATACTGAATGGCTTTTCTGCCAATACCGCGTAATGACAAGCTGACGTGATCGACTTACGCTCACGCACGCACTATACAAAAGGAAAAAACAATGAGTCGATGTCCCAATAGCTGGCATGGTACTCTTGCAGGCATAAAATGGTGGGCACCATACTCCTGTATGAAGAATTGTTATCACTAATTCCAAGGAATCTTAATTCATCCCTAGCTAACCAATATATATATATATATATATATATATATATATATATATATATATATATATAGGGGGGGGGGGGAGGATGTTTACGAGAAACCAAAAGCAAAATGTTTTCTGCATCAACACAAACTTTTTGATATTCGTAATGGAGAGAACTGATGGCAAGCAATGCAGGAGGAGGAACCTGACAACACTACTTTCCATGGATCTGTAGGACTGATACATTTGGGACGATAATAAGGAAGCTTGGTTTATAAGCCATCAACCACACCCTCTCCTCATGTCCGGACAAAGCCTTACTTTGCACCTACAGAAAACCATGAGAACAATACTGTACACAATGATCATGCTATGTGGCCTCGCAGCCTCACCAGACGTACCCCTTAGCCTGCAGGTGTCTCCCAGGACAGACAAGAGTACGTGGGTGTATCGTGGACACCGTATTCCTCCTGGAAGGCAAAAGGTTAAATGCACAATATCCAAGCATGATATATATATATATATATATATATATATATATATATATATATATATATATATATATATATATATATATATATATAAATAAAAAAGGTGAAGTTCTCAAGATCCAGCACGTGCCTTACGGTGATGCAGGGATACTGTATGTATAAAACCTTCGTCTCGTTAAAGTTTTTTTTTTTGAGGGAGAAGGTTTGTGTGGCTCTGAGGGGGGAAAGTGAATGTGGTATGAGTTTAGCCTAATACTCTCCCGCCAGGCATCAAGTGTCTCGAGTTAATCAGAATGTTGTTCCGCAAGTACTGGGTGCGACCAACATTCTGAACTTGTAGTTTTATGAAGAAAAATAAACAAAAAACGAAAGGAAAAAGGAAAACAATATATTCTCAAGAGCTTCATCAACTCAAAATAATATTTATGAAAGTCATCCGATTAAGAATCAACAAATAGTCACTACAATCTCTACCAAAACTGAATCGTATTATTTGAAAATGGATATAAGGTGCTTAAAAAGTCTGGACGTATGGGTTGAGCCCATAAACCATCTCTACTTCACCAACTGTTCAACCTGCGTGACCATGAGCTGGTCTACAGTCCTGAACACCTGTTGAACTATAGGTAGACGTCTGGCTAACGCCAACCGTCAACGTTTTGAGTCGCCTTATATAAAGAAAAGCAAAAATATGTCAAACAAAAGCGGGAGGGGGTGGTGGAGGCCAAGTGATGGCGGGAGGTGCAGTCATACACGATGTAAATAGGAAAACAGTGCGGCAGCGGTGAACGAGCGGGAGGAGGAGGGAGGAGGATGGGAAGAAACGCCTCTTCTTCTTCTACCTCCTCCTCCTCCTCCTCCTCCTCCTGCCCTGCTGGTGGGTGGGTGTAGGTGGTGGAGCAGCTAAGCCAGCAAAGCCAGCCACTCGTGAGGCGTCTCCGTTTCTCAAAATTGTCGCCATGAAAGCCAAGGAGAGATAAAAAGATGAAATTAGTGGTTCTCATCTGCAGAGGGGAAAAGACAATCTCTTACCGAACCCTGGCCTGATGCTGGTCTCGTGGCCTAAAACAAAAAAATACTGAATTAGTCAAATGGTCTCTGATGGTGAGGAGGGGTTGGAGGCAGACGGCCATCACGCTCCTGGGGTGATGATGCCGTTCAGGTAGGATGGGTACTCAAGTTACCTCACAGTACATACACCAGAGAGAGAGAGAGAGAGAGAGAGAGAGAGAGAGAGAGAGAGAGAGAGAGAGAGAGAGAGAGAGAGATGAAATCACATCTTCCTACTCTTCCTACCTACATTTAATAAAGAAAACATATCTTTCTATACTCTCTCTGAAGAGGGACTGAACCACCCAGTCCTGCTTGAGAGAACGAGAGAGAGAGAGAGAGAGAGAGAGAGAGAGAGAGAGAGAGAGAGAGAGAGAGAGAGAGAGAGAGAATTAATTCAAGGTTTTACCCTTAGATATTTTTTCAAACACTCAGGGGGAACACTCAACCTCAGCGAGTTACCTGTGGCAGGAAGACGGCCTTACCTACCTACCCCGGCCTTGGAGAGGTACTAACAGCGGGAGTGATGGCATGAGGACAGTACACTGGCTTCACATGAAATTGTAATGAAGTTATTTTTGGTCCTTAAGAGGGCCAACAAACACACTAAACAATATGTCAGGTTTTATTTAATTCACTTGCGTACCTGTTTGTGGAATATATATATATATATATATATATATATATATATATATATATATATATATAAACACACACACTTGCTACTATGAAGACATCACGGTCATCAAAACAATATACTGAACATTTCATGAAAAATGTTTCATGAGCCTGGGATCACTCACCAAACATTATTATGCAAATTTTTGACAAAACAGACCTAATTTGCATAGTCGGGAAAAATCAAAAGCCTTCATTACATTACATGTTCAACAAATCATCCTGGTAAATATAATTCTTTGGCTACAGATGATCTACGAACTAATTCTGCCATAAACGAAGTTCTGAGTATTGGAAAAATATAATTTTTTTTTTATCAGTAACAAACAGCCATCTTGGATGATGGCAGGAGGGCAAAGGACACTCTTTCTGAAAACATCATCATCCTCGACAAGTTTGGTTCAAATTGGTCAAGTAGTTTCAGAGGAGAAGAAGAAGATTGAAATGGGAAAAGTTGACGGCCGGACGTAAGACGATGGAAAGCCATCTTAGTTGGCGAAAGCTCTCATGGTCTGGGCCTGGCGAGGTGCAGAGGAGATTCCAATACTTCGCAGTTCATAATTCTTCGTGCCTCCACACAAGACAGCCCCAGTCCAGGTGCACTTAAGTCAATACTGCAGGAATATATTTGCTCCCATAAATCCAGGCAAACGGAAAGTTTGCAAATCAACAGATCACTGTGTTAGAATTACCTACAGCCCTAACCTGACTTTCCTAGGTTTTATGAAGCCTGTTTTTCTACGAGGCCATATCATCTTCTTGCCTTTCAATGATCGCAAAGCGAATTCGTGCGGTTGTACTACGGTACGAGGTGTATACTACCTGCAATCCTAGTCATTACTTGTACAGATACGTTAAACCAAGTGCGCCTGCGCAAAGGTACTCTGTGTGCCCTACCTACATCCTAGCCATCACTTGTAGAGAGATACGTTAAATCAAACCGAGCCTTGAACACACCACGTTGCTGACACAGCCACCAAAGCGACACCAAAAGCAGCCATATATAATACCAAGCGACAGTTTTACTCCCGTTTGGAAACTTCATATGACAAGCTGCCATTTGCAGCAGTTTCTGAAATTCTCCCGCATTTTCAAAAGTTTCCTCCGAGTTTTCCTACATTCTCACATATTCTGGGATTCTCCCGCGTGTTCCCAGAACCACCCAACTTCCCTGGAACACTCCGCAGGATCTGGAACCTTCCCGCATATTCTGGACTTCTGCCGCGCAATTTTCTCCCTTAATTTACTGACCCGCAACACGTAATCATCTGCTGCATCTCGAAGGTTCTATATACAGAATTTTGATACATATGATTTCAACACGCAACACCATGCATTACATACGACCTTCCTCCATCGTAGGCTCTTGTCATATATATATATATATATATATATATATATATATATATATATATAGCCGACGTCTTTCTAACGCAGTTAATTAACTATTACTGCATCTATCGTTGGTGATCTATCAGTCTGAAACGTAGTCTATTATACTAATGGTGAGATGAAGCCTTACATGGCCTTGTATGCCCGTATCAACGCCTTTAAGTATGACCATACGAGCCTTTTTAGTACGAAGGCCCTAGCCCTTTGGAGTTCGGTCAAAGGCCAAAGCCATCCTCATGACCAAGGGTCGTACCATCGTCCTCAAGGAACTTCCTACCTCACCCGTGGGACAAGCCCTCGTAACGTCTACCGTCACACTGTGAACTAAGGTCCTGTGCGACCGAACCAGCGTTGTCTATCGGTCTCAAACTCCCACGTGACACACTGTGTTAGTCTACGGTAAACAACGTGGATTTACCCACCAGTCAGTCGCCCCTACACTCCCACCCCTCACCTTACACGAAGCCAACTTCTGTTCGGGACACTGGAAGGAAGACCATGTTGACGCAACGAATCTGTTCATCGTTTTCTATTGGGACATAGGTATGGCTCATCGTTTTCTAGACGGGACATGTGTCTGGTTCATCGTTTTCTACACGGAGAAGTAATGGTTCAGAATTTTCTAGGTGCACAAACGTGTGGTTCACCATTTCTTATGGTGACATCCCTGCTAATTCTATTCATATTTCACCTCTACTGAATCGCTTTAATCAAAATGAGATTAATACAAAGCTCAATGTACACAGAGCTTTCTCCTCTTTATTTTTAGGTTCGCAATCCCCACACTCCTCATCTCGTTTTCTCTTTTTTTTCCTGTAAATTTATCAGTCTTCGTATTTGACCTTATTACTTTAACCTGTAACTTAATAACTTATCTTCCTAAATACCTAACTCTAATTTAGGTCTCCAAGTATACTTAAGTTTCTCCTTACGTACGCTTAGATTTATTTCAACTTTCTTAAGACTTTCCAGCAGAAATAAAATTTCTGCATTGTCAGATGTACCATTGTTAAGAATCTTGCTATTTTCTGACAGAAGATATCATAGAAATTCAATCTTACATGTCGGAACTTTTAGAAGCTTGAGAAAACTGTGTTTACTTAAACCCCTTAAACACGACTGTACGATCCTTGAGCACGACCGTACGACCCTTGATCAAGAAGGGTTACGACCCTTGAGCATGACGGTACGACCCTTGATCAAGACGGGTTACGACCCTTGAGCACGACGGTACGACCCTTGAACACGTCGATTACGGCCCCACCCCCCTCCCCGAACACAACAGTTCGACCCTGAAGCACGACGGTACAATCCATTAGCACGATGGGCAAGACCATTTGGGTATGATAACTTCTGACCAGAGCCCAAACTATCGTACCGTAAGGTGTACCGTCATGCTCAATGGTCGTACCGTCGTAGTAACACAGGTTAGAAGAAAAAAAAATATTGGTTTTGATTCACAAACTGTCATCGTCTTCATAAACTCCTCAAGTTCTGTGAGCAGAGCAACACCATCATCATCCAACACCATAATTCCTTTTAGTCTCTTTGGCAAGAGTTTGATCATCTTAAATGTTTCTTGTTTGAGTCTCACAGTATCAAAACGTGTTTCAGTTCAAATAGCGAACCAATTATTGACCCGGTCTGCTTGTGTGTGTGTGTATATATATATATATATATATATATATATATATATATATATATATATATATATATATATATATATATATCCCTGGGGATATATATATATATATATATATATATATATATATATATATATATATATATATATATATATATATATATCCCTGGGGATAGGGGTGAAAGAATACTTCCCCCGTATTCCCTGCGTGTCGTAGAAGGCGACTAAACGGGGAGGTTTGCGGGGGGGCTGGAAATCCTCCCCTCTCATTATTTTTTTTTAATTTTTCCAAAAGAAGTAACAGAGAAGGGGGCCAGGTGAGGATATTCCCTCAAAGGCCCAGTCCTCTGTTCTTAACGCTACCTCGCTAACGCGGGAAATGGCGAATAGCTTGAAAAAAAAATATTATATATATATATATATATATATATATATATATCTATATATATATATATATATATATATATATATATGTGTGTGTATGTGTGTGTGTGTGTGTGTGTGTGTGTGTCCCGGACTACGCTATTAAATGATAATATCACCAGTGGGAGGCAAGCTTCGACGAGGCTCTCATCATCTTTAACCCACGCAAAGGAGTAACAGCGTCGTCGAAAATATCCCACCCCAAAAGGAGCCCACCTTACCCTCCTCCCGCGGAGAACGCACCCTCGCAGCTGCAGGGAGTCAATCACAGGAGTACCAAGGTTCCATAATCAACTCAAAAAAAATACATAAAATAAATACCAATTTTCAAGCTGGTATATGAGTATCCTGATTGATCAGGGTAGCAAGCAGACGCATCTCTCCTCTCCTCTTGGGTTACACCCCACGATGACCTCCGTGAAAGACGTACACCTGGCAAGTCTTACCTGGAACCCCTGGAGTAGAGGGCTGATCAGCTACGTCTTCGGAATACCGCTTCTAATTCCACAGCCAGGCTCAGATTATATCAACATCATGTCATCCATCAGGCGGCCTCAGAACTCCTCAGCCCACATCCAAATTCTATAAAATCCTTAAACATACTTCTGCCCTTTTCCCCATCATAATTCAGAATCCATATCCTCCTCCCTAATGCCTCCGTCATTTCCTAAACATCCTCAAACACTGAATCTCCTTCCACAGCCTCTCCTCTACCTCTGGGTTCATTCTCCTCCCTTTTATACCCTCAGCTATGCAACTTGCCTCAGCATCCCCCCCCTCTCTCTCCTCCTCTCTACATCCTCCCGCCCTCCTTTCCCCAACACGTGAGACCAGCACCTACCGTTTCGACCTTCTCTGTGGTGGGCGATTTGGGCATGGGCGCCTCCTCCTCCCCCACGGTCGAGACCCGGGACCGCAGCCCCGTCAGCTTCCGGATCACCCGCAGCATCCTGAATTGGCTCCTGCAGGAGACCCAACAGGTAGGATGGGACACTGGGGGATCCTGGAGAGGCGCTGGGAGATCCCGAAAGGGGGCGTTAGGGGATCCTGGAGGGGACCTTGGAGATCCTAAAGGGGCGCTGGGAGATACCGGAGGATTCCTGAGGTGGCGAGAGGCGTAGTGCTCCTGGAGTTCTAGCTAGGAGCGAGGTGATGGGGGCGGTTGTGGATGAAGGTGCTGTAGTGATGTCAAGTTTGTACTGTAGTAGTGGTTGTCTGCACCTACAGTGAAGGTACGGTTTCCTGGGACTTGAGTGAAGACAGGCGTGGCCTTTAAAGCTATAGTTACCATAGGCGAGGCCTCTGAAACTACACTGACAATGGGCGTGGCCTCTGAAACTACACTGACAATGGGCGTGCCCTCTGAAACTAGTGACAACGGGCGTGGTCTCTGAAACTAAACTGACAACGGGCGTGGCCTCTGAAACTAAAGTGACAACGGGCGTGGCCTCTGGAACTGCGCTGACAACGGGTGTAGCCTCAAACTACAGTGACAATGGGCGTGCCCTCTGAAACTACACTGACAATGGGCGTGGCCCCTGGAACTACGGTGATGATGGGTGTGGGTCTCAAAAGGTGGTAATAAATGATGGGCGATGCCTCTCAAGCTACAGTGAGGATGGGTGTGTGGTGTCAATAGTGGCAATGAGAGTGCCTCCTGAAGCTCCAGGTGATGATGGGTGTGGCCTCTGAAGCCAAAGTGAAGATGGGTGTGGTCTACAGAGAGACTGTGAGGATGGGCGTGGATCCTGTGGCTTGGGTGACGATGGACGTGACCTCTACAGCTAACGGTGGAGATGGATGTGGTGTGCTGAAGCCAAGAGTAACATAGGTCGGGCCGTCCAAGGCCTCAGCAGTGATGGGCTTGGCCCGCTCTGACACAAAGAAGGGGGTGGGAGCGCGCTCCCAAGGTGGTGGTGGTGGTGGTGGTGGTGATGAGTGGCGGTGGTGGTGGCGGCGATGGGCGGAGTCTTGGCTTAAAGGGGCGTGGTCTTTTCAGGAAGTGCCTGAGAGGCCATGGAGTCAAAGCTTCCCGTCAGCTGCTGCAGGAACGGCAGGCAGCGGTAGGCACCTCCTGCTCGGCTACCAAGAGTTCCCTCTCTCTTGTTCGCCTAAGGTTACGTACACACATACACACCACTTCCAGTCTTCCAGGTCGCCAACTGTGTGTGTTTTCCAGGAATATTTTTCACAAGTCTCAGTGATTTTTCAGATCAAATTCACTGATCCGGTGACACAATTATCGTTTTACTTTCAATTTCATTGAGTCATTTTTGTTCTTTTCACTAATGTTTTTATTTTCCTCTTTTAACATTCCATGTTCAGTCTTATCAAGTTTCATCCACGTAGTTTTCTATAATTACGAATGTCATTAGGTTTTTCAACAGTACTGTATGATTTGTATTATCCCAATTATTTCACTGATTATTTCACCGTTTTTGAGTTACTGTTTTCAAATATTAGTTTCAACCTGATTTCAAATAATAGTTTCAAAATTGTGACTTTTTGAGTTCCTGGTTTCAAACCACTTTTTTTTTTTATCAAGTTTTAAACAATGGTTTCAAACTAATGATTCTTTGAAGTTCTGGTTTCAAACAATGGTTTCACAATAGATTTTTTTCTCGAGTTTCTGCTTTCAAACAATGGTTTCACAAGAGATTTTTTCTCTTGGAGTTTCTGGTTTTAACAATGGTTTCACAAGTTTTTTCTTCTCGGAGTTTCTGGTTTCAAACAATGGTTTCAAATTAGTGATGTTTCTAACTAATGATTTCTTTCACTGGAAGAATCTATTTCGAATCTTCCATCGTGAACCATGCGTTTCTGAGGACTCCCTCCCAAACAACCCTGGGAGTCAACCACGTCCCACGCGTTCTAAACAAGGTCTTGCCACAGAGCCAATACACCAGGCAGGTTTCCAATTAACTACCATGGAACAGATGTTGCTCGTTTGACACAACCATCTATATTCAATTAACTTTCCGAGGTAAAAATTTCTATAAATTTCCTGTAAATTATCAAAAACATACATACATCAACATATGTACCGGTATACCGTTTTCTGTTCAAGATAATGCGTATTCAGACATCAAACAAATTCTGATTTCATATTCGTCAGTCTGCATTACCTTCAACGAATTTCTAATTACTTCACTCCTTAAAGGGGAGCTGGGAACACTGAGGTTAATTCTGAACTTGGGTGGGGGTTCGAAAATGCACCAAACTCTGGCCTCGCTCAGGAAAAACACGCTCCTTCCATCAACACATCAATCACCATTATTGACAGCACACGACTGACAACAGAAGCATTCTCAAGAGATTTCTCTCGCCTCCTTGACGGAGAGAGAGAGAGAGAGAGAGAGAGAGAGAGAGAGAGAGAGAGAGAGAGAGAGAGAGAGAGAGAGGGGGGGGGGGGGAGGTACACAGACAGAAGAAATACAAAATCAAAGGCACAGACAGTTACGTCAAAGAAGCTGATATATATATATATATATATATATATATATATATATATATATATATATATATATATATATATATATATCATTTATATTTTCGTATCCATATACCTCCGTGTTGTACAATAAGGTTAGGTAAAATGCTATCTGCTGGCTGTGTGAGCCTGATGGGAAATGACCTGTGTAGACCCCGTTGCTCACCAACGTGAGACGAGGGGTATTCGAGTACATAGTATTCGAATAGACATTTCCCTATTAGGGGTGATCATAGCCTAGCGGTAGCGCTCCCGCCTGTTGCACAGGGGTCCCGGGTTCGATCCTGGCTGTTAGAAGTTTGCATGTTCTATGAAAGTGCGCGTTCACTGGCACTTTGTTCGTGTATGTATATATATATATATATATATATATATATATATATATATATATATACACACACACGAAAGTAGGGGAAGGAGAGCGAGACAAATACAGATGAAAGATCGTCAGATGGAGAGGGAGGTGAAGTCATACAACGAAAGCTTTACAGACACAGCTTGAAATCTGTACGCCAGGGAGATGGGGTGTGAGGGTGTCGGGGGGAGGTGGTGGTGGGAGAGGCATAAACGAACGCTGGAAAGGTCAACCTAACCTGCCCTCGGCCTCGCCAGCACGGCGACTGGGTCCATGGCGTAATGGCCAGCCAGTTCGAGGGGTTCTTCGCCCCGCGAGACTCATCCCTTAAGGACTCGTTCATTACATGTCTTCCTGTAACTGTAATACCACATTTTTATTTATTCATTTATCTATCTATTTGTTTTTACTTGGGGGAGGGGGGACGTCGAATTAAATTTCAAGATTCAATTTCAAGTACAACCGATATCTTTAACACCTTTGCAGGCAAGTTGACAGCATTATCTTGTAACGGTATCCTCGTGCAGAGGGAGTTACTTGCACAGTCTACTTAACAGAAGGTACTACAAAGCGTCTTATTTTCACTAAGACACACATAAGTAAGTGTGACTCTCAATTACTTAAAATTCAAATGTGCCCGAAGGAATTTCAGCATCCACCCCCACCACCACCACCTTCCCTCCCGCTGAATGAAATCTTCAGCCAGCAGTTGAAGACACGAGAGCCACTTGGATCCTACTCCTACTAGCTGTTTAATGACATCAGGACATCCTGGATCCTACTACCACCAGCTGCTGAAGGCATTACAGCCACCTAGATCCTACTACCACCGGCTTCTGAAGGTACAATGACCATCTGCATCCTTCTACTGCCACCTGCTGAAGGCATGAGAGCCGCTTTGGATCCACGAGTCCAGCTGCGCCAGGGGGTCAGACGTGAGAACCACCTGGTTAACGGCAGAGGCAGCGATCGCGTGCAGACGTCGGCTGTCATTAGGCCCCAGAGAGATTCCTAATCCCGGTCCCCTTCTGTTGGCTGAATGTGGGCGGAGCTCGGACAGACGAGGAGCCCAAGCTGAATTCCTGACGCCGAGAGAAGAGAGAGAGAGAGAGAGAGAGAGAGAGAGAGAGAGAGAGAGAGAGAGAGAGAGAGAGAGACTCGTGCGAACAGGATATACAACAGATTACGTTCCATAGGCAACCGAGTCACGAGATCGCGAACACAAAACTATTTTCGTCTCGTCCGGTGGGCTTGCTTGCTTGCCGGGCCACCCCCCTACCTTCTAGCCGCCGCGCCCTCGACGTCAAAAGAGACTTGGAGAACTCTTCCTCTCGTCAAATTCACTGTTGGTTCTGCCTACAAGAATTGTCTTCGACAGATACAAAAATAGTTTTCGTGCAGTCTAGTATCCCGTTGTATATGTATGTTTATAACTTTTTTTTCCCTTCGTATAACTCCATTCTTGGCCCTTTGTTCATTATTTAAGGTAGAATATATGTCGTTGTCTCACTATAAAGTTTAATCAGTGTCAAAAAAAGTTTTGCTAAGAGGCGAAACACAAAGCAATTAGCGAAAGACCACTGACGGGTCATTCGCCTTCGAAAGGCAGGAAAAAGAAAAGATGTCTTCTTCCTCTTCATTGCGTCTGTTGCATTAAATAATTACAAACTAGTCAGTCAAGCGGTGACTCAGGTAAACGATCTATCAAATCTGGTAATGGAACAGTCACTCCTCCGTCAAATAGGCATTCAAATTATCTGTCAAACTATCAATAGGAACTTTTTTGTTCAAATAACCTTATATTAACTATAAGTGGGCCAATATATATATATATATATATATATATATATATATAGGAGAGAAAGAATACTTCCCACATATTCCCTGCGTATCGTATAAGGCGACTAAAAGGGGAGGGAGCAGGTGCATGAAAAAAGAGAATGAAGACTTTTTTGACCACTCTGAAGCATTTAGCTGAGTCGCGAAGGAAGTCATTAATCCTACAAAAGGAAATTGGATCTACGAATTTCTGAAGAGCAGAGGATTCCAAATGGAACCAAGTGTGAACAAGAGGATGTTCAACCCAGGGTGACACAAGGACATGTATCAAGAACTAACATTGAAAGGTTTGGAAGAACCGAAACTTAAACAATCATGAAAGGAGAGAAATGTGTGTGAAAATCTATGCGTGAATGCAAATAAGGGAGGAGGGAAGAAATACACCGAAAAGCCACAAATATGGATAGAAGGAAAGAGGGATCATCGTTGCAAGTATGAATGGGAATATATTAGCAGGGCGGTGAATGAGAGGACGCTCAATGATCAGCGAGAAGGATGAAGACTTCACACTCTCTCTCTCTCTCACACACACACAATATATATATTTCTTTCATACTATTCGCCATTTCCCGCGTTAGCAAGGTAGCGCCAAGAACAGAGGACTGGATCCCTGAGGGAACATACTCACCTGGCCTCGTTTTCTGTTCCTTCTTTTGGAAAATTAAAAAAAAAAAAAACGAGAGGGGAGGATTTCCAGCCCCCCGCTCCCTCCCCTTTTAAGTCGCCTTCTACGACACGCAGGGAATACATGGGAAGTATTCTTTCTCCCCTATCCCCAGGGATAACAATATATATATATATATATATATATATATATATATATATATATATATATATATATATATATATATATATATATATATATATATATATATATATCCTAACACGGATCTAAACAACATGTAACTCATACGTCTCGTTATTCGTGAATGAGTGAGTAATCACCCGCACTTGATCAGGCCCAATGTTGGGGCCAGAGTCACAACGGTTTCAAAGTATAAAGTTTGTGTTATTGGCTCTACAATCTAGAATTAATCTGACCAAACGGATTATCAGTTGATTAATTTGACTGGCCTGATTGTTCACTGATTTGACCGAGCTGGCTAACAGTGATTAATATGACTAAAATAATAAAGTAAATTTGATAAGCGACTAAGTTGAAGTATGAGGTAATTATTCACTCATTAATTACCCATAGAACTGAACCAATCTGTTGAGTTAATTCATATCTAATTGATAAATTACTTACGCAACTGAGCTGACTAATTAGTCATTACAATGATTGAAGGATGCTTATCATTACTAGGATTTAATCACACGGTACTGTAATTGAACTTCAAGCCTTAATGAGGCCCCAGCACCATTCACATTACATGTAGTCAAGGTAATCTTCCTTCTTCTACAGAAAAAGCAGAAACATGACGGTAAATAAGACGAATAACGCGAACGGGATCTTTCTTCCGTAGCGTAACGTAAAGTGACTTTATGACACTGAAGAGAGACATACTTAAACCAACTCAATCCTGTCCCAAGCTAACTTAAATGACGCAGCCTGACGTAAACTTAACCTGTCGTAAACCCACCTTATCACAAGCTGAGCCTAACGTAACCAAAATGAACTCAACCTAGGAAAGCTAATCTAGCTTTACGTAACCTAAGTTAAACTAAACTGTCATATACAACAGAAAACCCGGAGCAATAAGCACGTCTTTCAATATAGTCATTCATCAGTTCTGGAAAATATTCCTCATATTTACGCGCATATTTTCTTAACTGATATGAAGTATCTCATATCTTATCCCAGCTGTTGTTTCATGTGACCATCTTCTGTATTTCAGCGTATTCGGGATTTGTGAGAATTCGTCGGTGTTAGGTTCTAATGATCATATTTGATGAACTGCAGTTCAGAGTTTTCGTCCTTTGCTTCTTTCGAAGTGCATGATGAAAGTCTACTTGAGGAAGGTATGTGTGTGTGTGTGTGTGTGTGTGTGTGTGTGTGTGTGTGTGTGTGTGTGTGTGTGCTTAAGGCACAGACTGGAGAGGTGACGCAATAGATTCAATCTGGAAACAGTAACAGATAAAACAGATAATATCGCTTGGCTACGACGCTGATGGAAAGGTATCCGTGTATTGACCACATTATCTGACAGGGTAGAATTTCCCCATAACATCGTCGCTGAATCTGACCTTGCTTGGAGAAGTGAACTGTAACGTGAAGATTTTCAGGTCAAGACACTCTCTTTCTCTCTCTCTCCCCTTCTCTCCCAGATATCTAATCTCTCTCTCTCCCCTTCTCTCCCAGATATCTACTCTCTCTCTCTCTCTCTCCATTCTCTCCCAGATATCCACTCTCTCTCTCTCTCTCCTCCCCCCTTCTCTCCGTCTCCCACTTACAGAGGGGGGGGGATATATAGAGCCATATTGCCCTCCTATTCAACCCCGAGGCACGTGTGTCTTGCCTTTGAAGTGCTGGCTGGGTGGTGTTCCTAGGACGGCCCATGGCTATTTAGACCTTACGAACTGTAAAAGGGATGCCCGGAGTGTTTACATTTGGCCAGGTGATCGACCGACCTGAGGCTGGGAGATCGCTGGATCCGCTGTTTTGCTCAGCTGGGAATCTCTTTAAACCTCCTTGGGCACGACGGTGTACGACCTTTTAGCACGGCGGCACGACCCTTTACTTAGCACAGCGGTGCGACCCTTATGTACAATGGCCTGAACCTTGACCTGACCCCCCCCCCAAGGGTCAGATATACAAGCCATATCATCAGTCCCCCAAGGGTCACACCGCCTACTCAAGGATCGCACAGTAGTGCTCAAGGATCGTACTATCGTGCTCAGGGATCGCACGGTAGTGCTGAAGGATCGCACGGTCGTGCTCAAGGATCGTACTGTCGTTCTCAATGATCCCACGGTCGTCCCCAAGGATCGTATGGTCGTGCTCTAGGATCGTACCATCATGTTCAAGGAATCGTAAGGTCGTAACCAAGGATCGTACCGTCGCGCTCAAAAGGATCAGATGTGAGATGAAAGATTTTCGAGTTTCTGCGACCTCTTATGTTTATATGAGACTCTCCTTCCATATCATCAGAACCGATGTCCATTATCGGTGTCTGCTACCATCAGATCTTCTCCTAACTATTCATTTATACAATGAGGAGGAAGGGAGTTCTGCTATCGTGGCATGACGTGAGTGTGTGCGTGAGTGTGTGCGTGAGTGTGTGCGTGTGTGTGTGCGTGTGTGTGTGTGTGTGTGTGTGTGGGTGTGTGTATGAGCCTCTAGTGATGGTTCTCTGCTTAAACAAAAGGAAAAAAAAAATTTGATTACAGATAATAGTGAAAAACATTCTAACAATATAATCGATTTAATCATGAACAATATTCCGTATAATGACCTTTTAAAGCAAAACTATTTCCCTGGAAAAATAAGAAAAAAAATGACTTTTTCGTAAAAATAATATTTCTTCAAAATTGAATTACAACAAAAGCAAACTCTTATATCCTTCATATAATAATGGCAAGGATCTCATAACGTATCCCCTGCAAGATATATATCCAATAGAAACGAAGCCAATGATCAAGAAACGTTTCAAAATGGAAAACAATTCACGAGTTAATTACTGGTCAAAAAGACTCTTAAAACAAAATGTAAACCCATATTCGTAATGAGCAAGATAAATATATTCCTTACCCTGAGCTTTTGAAACAAATCTTTTTTTTTTCTTAAATACCAAAAAATACAGGTAACAATTCAGGGTAATTTTCAATCCAAAAAGAATTTTTGTTTCAAAACTGATATAACATAATCGAACATTAAAATTTGAAATAATCATGAAATATATCTCATAATGCTTTCCCGTGTCGATAGATACCCAATAAAGACGAGAAATCATTAGACAAAGTTTAAAAACTTTTAATCATTTAACGACTTAATTACAGATATAGAGTGAAAAATAATATTCTAATATCATATTCAAAGTAATCACGAATACTTCGAATAATAAACTTTTAAAGCAAATTTTTTTCCCTGAAAAAATAACAGAAATGACTTTTTCGCCCCCCCAAAAAAAAATCATTAAAATTAAAATATAACATTCAAACACGTTTATATTTCATATAAAAATGGGAAAGATCTCATAATGCATCCCGCGGAAGATGTATATATCCAACAGAAACGAAGTCGAAGATCAAAAAACGTTTCAAAATTGTAAACGATCCATGACTTAATTACTGGTCAAAAAAAGACTCATACAAAATTTAAACTCATAATCGTAGACATCATAAATATTCCTTATCCTGAGCTTTTGACACAAATCCATTATTTCGATAAAAATACCAAAAAATTTTTAACCTAAAAGACATCGTCTCGAAACTGAAATATAACACATCCAAACACTTTTAAACCTGAAACAATCATGGAAAACATCTCTTAATGCTTTCCCGTGTCAACAGATACACAATAAATACGAGGGGAAATGATCATTCGAGGTTGGAAAATTGTAGTCATTTAACGACTTGATTACAGATAATAAAGAGTGACAAAACAATATATTATCAACATAGTCGATTTGGACACGAATAATAATCAGTATAATGAGCCGTTTAAGCAAATCTATTTCCCTAAAAAGATAATGAAAATTACTTTTTAGCCTAAGAAAACATTTCTTCAAAATTGAAACATAGTTCAAACACTTTTATCCTTCAAATAATAATGGGAAAGAAATATATCGTATAGAAACGAAGCCAATGATCAAAAAATGTTTCAAAAATTGTAATTTCAAGACTTAAGTTCTGGTTATAAAGGTCCCCAAATAAAATTTCTGCCTTGAATTCGGTTTTTGAAAAAAATCTATTTCGCTGAGAAAAATACCAAAAGTTGCAAATAGAGAGTTTTGGATATTTCTTGGCCCTAGAAAGTGTTTGAAAACTGAAATATAATCAAACGCTTTTATTCTAGAAATAACTGAAAACATCTCATAATGCTTTTCTTTATCGATAGATAGTCACTAATTATAAAGCAAATAATACATGTCATAAAGACTGCCAAACAACACTTCAACCCCATATTCGTTTTCGTTATGAGTAGTAGTATTTATTTAGAGTTTAAAGCAAATCTATTTCATTGAAAAAAATAAGAGGTAAAGTTTTAAGGTATTTTTTGCCCCCCCCCCCCCAAAACTTTATTTTTTCAAAATCTAAATATAACAATCAAACGCTTGTATACTTCATATAATAACGGCAAAGATCTCATATTTCCCTAGCAAACATGTACCATGTAAAACCGCAGCGAATAATCATAAAATGTTTTAAAACTGTATTAATCTAAAGACATAAAATGTTTTAAAACTGTACTAATTTAAAGACTTAAAATGCCTTAAAACTGTACTAATTTAGACTTAAATGTCTTAAAACTGTACTAATTTAAAGACTTAAAATGGTTTAAAACTGTACTAATTTAGACTTAAATGTCTTAAAACTGTACTAATTCCAAGACTTAAAATGCTTTAAAACTGTACTAATCTAAAGACTTAAATGTCTTAAAACTATTAATTTAAAGACTTAAAATGCCTTAAAACTGTACTAATCTAAAGACTTAAATGTCTTAAAACTGTACTAATTTAAAGACTTAAAATGCTTTAAAACTGTACTAATTTAGACTTAAATGTCTTAAAACTGTACTAATTCCAAGACTTAAAATGCTTTAAAACTGTACTAATTTCAAGACTTCAAATGCTTTAAAACTGTACTAATTCAAAGACTAAGTTCAATGATCATAAAGAGTCTCAAACAAATTTTCAATCCCAATTTCGTAATTAGCATGAAAAATATTCCTTATCCTGAGCTAATGACACAATTCTACTTCCCTGAAAAAAATATAACAGGGTATCTTTAGGCCCTCCAATTCTTTTTCTTCTTTCAAAATTGAAACAACATACAACTCTTTTATACTTCATATAATAATGAGAAAGATCTCATAATCCTTCGCCTAGCAGATACATACCCAATAAAAACGACGCGAATGATCAAAAAACGCTTGAAAATTATAAACATTTAAGAACTTCATGACTGGTCATAAGAATCCTCAAACAAAATACCAACTGCAAATTCGTAATAAGCATGATAAACATTTCTTATCTTGAGGTTTTGACACAAATAGATAAACCCAATAAAAACGAATCCAACGATCAAAAAGCATTTTAAAATTGTAAAATTGTATAAGTAAATATTCCTTTTCTTGAGGTTTTGACACAAATATACGCACCCAAGAAAAACGAATCCAACGATCAAAAAGCATTTTAAAATTGTAAAATTTTAAAATCTCATGACTTAAAGTACTGACTAGGTCATGAAGATCCTCAAATATAATTTCTACCCTAAATTCGTATTTAGCACGGAAATCACTTTTCTATACAGAGGTTTTGACACAAATCTATTTCTTTGAGAAAATTACCAAAAAAAATACTGGTAATAATAATTCAGGGTATCTTTTTAAGCTCAAGAAACTTTTTCTTTCGATATCATAATATAACAATCAAACGTTTTCAACTTGAAATAATCATGAAAATATCTCATAATACTTTCCCTTGTCGATAGATACCCAATAGATACGTCAGAAATGATTAGATGTTTTACAATTGTAATCATTTATCGACTTAGAGGTCATAAACACGGTGAAACAATATATGAACCCCAGGTTCGTATTCAGCATGAAAATCCTTCCTTATACTTAGGGTCTGACGCATATCTATTTCCCAGATATAAATATCAAAAATTGCAGGTAATCGCCCAGGGTCTTGAATGTCCCCCCTTTTTCTTCTCACCATTTCTGTGTGTTCCCTTTGTTGTCATCATTGTCTGCTGTCATTTTCAACCCCTACAGTCCCAGATCACATTTTCACTAACCTGTTTCGTCTTTCATCTCACGTCACCATATTTCGTGTCATTTGCAATTATTTGATTTCTTCCAATCAGTGATACGAAGTCTTTCTCCGTCTTGTATTTCCTTTGAATCTACGAGAGACGTCAGGTCCTTCCTAAGGAACACCTTGCCCAGCTAGTGGCTTGACTGATGGACTGACTGACTGTCTGGATCCTCACTCGCTGCTTTGGCTAACTTGTCTATCTAACTGGCTTGCCTACCTCGCTCAGCTGACTGTCTATGACACTGGCCTACCCACCTATCTTAAGCTTAGTAAACCGTCTTGCTCCCTAACTCACTACCGAGCTGACACTCTAAAAAAAAAAAAAAAACTGTCGGGCTTGCCTACCTTACGTGACTGTGTAGCAAAGTGGCTAGCAAGTACACCTTAGCTGATTGCCTAACCCTTATAACTCGATGCTTGGCTGAAGGCCTGAAATAGATGTCCAGCCGGCTTAGCTATCGCTCTCTGACTATGTGCATGTATGACAGCGCTTCTAAAACATACACACTTACATACGTACGTACATACATATATACTTTAGAACAAGGACATGTGCATATATCACTGTCAGACGTGTCAAGGCGATTCGAATAACAAATACCATAACTCTCTCTCCTCTCTCTCTCTCTCTCTCTCTCTGGTAATCATTATTCACTCACTACTACTACGCAAAGCAAATTATTCATTAGTCATACACAGGCTCGGGGGTGTGTAACAATTATTCATTCGACGTGAATAGTAGCTTTACCATTAGTGAGACTATTAATAGGACTTTATTTAAGGGATCGCGTTACAAAGGACTGCTTCCCCTACGGAAAATAATGAGCAACTTTCGTTTTGGAGACGACCTGGTGGTTTACCTTGACACAGTATGTTCCCTCTTCCTGAAATTATGATACGACTGTCTCTCATTGTAATGAACTACTCTCTCATTTGTTAATAATCAGACTATCATTCCGGCAATGGGTTTTTGCTTCTTGAACATAATTCTTCTTTCAGTCTCATGATATACTATTGCATACTAAGATTTCTAAGAGCAATTAAGAAGGTAATTATCACTTAGGAGGATTTTACTTTACTTTTTTCAGTTACTTTGGATAATTACTGACCTTTAATTACATATCTTTTAAGGGTGAAGTACAAACATCTGTAGGTAAACGATTACTAATGTTAGGGTAAGTGGGATATCTTATGCATATGACAGGCATTTATATTTTGCTATACATTTGCTCTACATTATCCATTTTACTGTCCCTCTCGTTCTCTCTATCAGTCTGTCTGTTTCTCTTTGCCATGTATGTGTATACGTGTGTGTGTGTGTGTGTGTGTGTGTGTGTGTGTGTGGTGTGATTACCTAGTTGCACTGTACAGGCACGGAGTTCTACACTCATGAGGCCCTATCTGTGCTAGTATGATGACCTATCTATTTTCATCTATTCCTTTTCACGTATGGGTAGTTATCTTAACACTCGCAGGGTCCCCTGGCTCTCATTTTCGATGATCACCGTCTTCACCTCCTTTCATCAGCTACAGGTGTTCTACTGACCCTACAGTTCTATTTGCAATACAAGGCCTTTCTCCAGTCTCTCCTCCCCTCTTCTTCTGCATGGCTTCCCGTGGTCACTTAAACTTAGTCCAAGAACGGCTCCTCCAAAAAGAGAACTGCTCGGTGTCGTCCTCGAAGAATCGTGTAACTGAAGTTATAATCACGTCTTCCAGGGACGTTCTCTCTCTCTCTCTCTGCAACACGTCGGGAGAGGTGGGTTCTGTTAGGCCCTTCCTATAGTCACGTCCATGTACAGTACTTGATGTCAGTCTGCAGATTCCGTCCATCGTCTCCCTGTGCTGCCATGAGACTGAAAACTGTTGATGCATATTCTTAAGTGGGTCTTAAGTTAACGTGGTAGACATCTTCCTTCTATACCACCTCGTCCATGTACTTGAAGACGATTGTGATACCTGTTAGAGTGTGGCTGAACTCCTTCTCTACACAACTTGCTTGTGAAACGTTAAGCATCGTGTATATCCATAGTTCCCTCTTGTAAGTGCCTTCCTCCAAGGTAGTAGTAGTCTTAGACCTATTTGGTTTCCCCGTTCCCTATTGTCATCACTATATATTTGCTTGGGTTGAATATCAATAGCAATAAACCTGGCTGGTGTTGGAGCATGTCTGGGTATCACTGTGGGCATATATCACTTCTCTCATTAGCTTGGTCTCAACAGTAAACATACTCTTGCTGGATGTGACCTCCTCTGGCGAGTGATATACATGGATCACAAAATAACAGCGATCATATAACCAGGCCATGTGTGTCCCCACAATTTGGCTTACACTGAAAAAAAAAAGGCATCTCTGACATGCATTCTTTTGTTCCAATGGTGCACACTAAATCATTTCAATCCAAGATTATTTTCTTTTCTCTCAAAATCTTATATTTGGGTAGAGTCAAATACCTTCTATAAACTCACAATCCACCAATCAATCTCGGTCAAAAATGTTTTCTTACCCTATCACTGGTATCGGAAAACATCGTCCTAGACTTGTGTTGGTACTTATTACACAAGTTCTACTTCCCAAGTGGTCATCACTATGATTACTTATAATACTTTCTATCAGTTTACAACTCTGGGTTATTAGTGATATCACTTTAAATCTCAGGTACTGTTCTCTGCAACATTTCTTAATATGCACAGTGCCTCCTCCTCTCTTCTACCTCCTTGGTCGCAACGCTTCCTACGATGATAACGCAATGCCTCCAGTGGCACATGTGTACAGTTTCTATGTCTATAATTATATCTTCTTCGTAATCGCACTCCTGTTCTAACCAAGCAATGTTGGAAATGCAAATCTTCAATACTAAATAAACACCGAGATGTGGCTTTCAACATTCCTACTTTTCGAGTCCTTTAATTTACTCAACTGTTCCAAAAAAACAGACGATTTGCTCTAAATCAACGTGTGGATCATCCTTCAACGTTTGCGGGCCTTTTCCACAAAGCTATTTCATACTCTCCTTGTTCCATCTTTATCAGTACATTGTTCTCTTAAAACTGCCTGAGCACTGTGCCTTATAAATATTCAAAAGTTTCTATATATATGATGGAGGCTCCAGCTATGGATTAAGGTTCACATCGAAGCAGGTTCTCAAGCGATAAAAGAAGAGGGCTAATTAGAGGAAGAAAACGAAAAAGGGAAACTACATATCATAAGAATTTGAAAAATAATGGAAAGCCTGCCTTCAAAAAAGGGCCAGGACCAAAGTATTAGGAAAGCTATGAGGGAGCAGAGAATTCGAAAGCCTCGAGGTGCACAGAAAGATATAGGCATCAAAACATCCCACTCTTCAGCACTGCGTAGTCTAGTTGACAGCGGAAAGCGGCCAGCTCTCGGGAGCAAATGCCAAAGTAGTAGCTATAGACAAGAGGGAAAATGCTCTTTAAACACATCTTATGAAACCACATTCTTCCGTCTCCTATCTCAGGTATATTCAAGTACTAACTCTGTATGCAGTCCTCATAGTCTTAGTCTTTGCAACCTAAACTACGGTCCCAAAGTAGTTCTTCAGTTTCCTCTCTGGGATCTCCTTTGGGAACTTGGGTTGACAGTCTGCGCCCTTGGACGCCTCTTCATTAACCACACACTCCTTGCTCGAGGACAAGCGTCATCGCTTTTCCAGAGTGGCGCACCATATATGATGTATTCTATTTCAAGCCTGCCGCTGTGTGGCAAGATGAGATCCAATACTGATAACAGCGTCAGTGGTTTTCCTTTTGCCTGTGACGTGCGCCATGAATGACACGGTGGTACAGTGTGCTTTCCTCGACACGTTCTCACAGCTTACACATCCATGTCATTTCCTCCGTGCGCTGGTCCCAGTATACTCAATCGATTTCATGCTGGAAGAGTCAAAAATCTTCCATTATGAGGATGGTCTTTCCATCACACTTACGTAGGGGTTGGTCTTGCCACCTCTTGCACCATCGTAACTGCGCCTTCATATTATTTTCTCCCAATGTTAACTCGAGCTCCTCACAACATCTCACGGGGATGTCACAAAAGCAATTATGAAGTCCTTCTCACATCCAGCCTTCAGTGTTATTAGTGCTCCAACGTGGCAACATCTTCCAGTCTGTTGTGGAACTTTGGGCTTTTTTTTTGTATCTGGGAGACTCAGGCTCAGTTCTTTTTCCTCCTCTTGCTCCGTCCCGTTTCTCTCGTCTCCTTACCTTAACATTCCCTTAGAACAAACTCTACGTCAGTTTACAGCCTTGACATTTGTTACTGTATAAAATGTGTCTGTGTCTGCGTTTGTGTACATGCGTGCGTGTGGTTTCCAGCGTTCGTGTCTTCGTGGTTCTTTTGTGTTGTACGTGTGGCGTTAAAGCAGATGGTGGCATGCAAGGCAACGGTTCCAAGACGCTGATATCCAGAGGATTTACACTCCTGCCGGAGAGAGATAGATAGATAGATAGATAGATAGATAGATAGATAGAGAGAGAGAGTAGGTGTGTGTGTGTGTGTGTGTGTGTGTGTGTGTGTGTGTGTGTGTGTGTGTGTGTGTGTGCGTACATCCACAAGTTAAAGCTTTTCCTAACACCATCAACCTCCTGGTCACCTGTCCCTATTCCACAGTAGCCTCCACCACCACTTAACTCCCCATCCCATCCTCCAAGACATTCCCTTCCCCTCAGTCTCCCCTAAATTTCCCCTTTCCTTTCCATATCCCCCTTTCCCTATCACACTGTGCCCTTCCTTTCCCCCTTTCACACTATGCCCCTCCTTTCCCCCTTTCCCTATCACACTATGCCCTTCCTTCCCCCTTTCTCTCTCCCACTATGTCCCTTCCTCACTATTCTCTTTCCCTTGCTCGTACCTCGACACTAACCGGCGGTCAAGCCCTCCCTCCCTCCCTCCGCACCCCCGGCGGGTCAGGCAGCACACAGTTAATGGATATAATACCAAGAAAATACAGGAGGTAATTACTGCACCAAGAGGCTTCCTTCCCCCTCCATCTTCTGAGACAACTAGGGAGGGAGGGAGGGAGGGAGGGAGGGAGGGAGGGAGGGAGGGAGAGAGAGAGAGAGAGAGAGAGAGAGAGAGAGAGAGAGAGAGAGAGAGAGAGAGATTGTGTGTGTGTGTGTGTGTGTGTGTGTGTGTGTGTGTGTGTGTGTGTGTGTGTGTGTAATCTGAACCGTAACAATAACAACGTGCAATATGTCGGATAAACCACAAATGGTGTGGGTGAAAAAAAAAATAAATAAATAAAAGCTCTTGCGAAGCATTAAAAGAAATCGCATTAGACCAGCAGAGCATGACGGGACAAGAGCGCGTTAAAGGTACAAGGACCATACATAAAATGTGTGTGTGTGAGAGAGAGAGAGAGAGAGAGAGAGAGAGAGAGAGAGAGAGAGAGAGAGAGAGAGAGAGAGAGAGAGAGAGAGAGACTGCCCTAAAAGAACATACTCTCATCATAAACGTTCTTCACGTTCTTAAATGAACGAAAAGAACAAAAAGATGGGCAGAGAAGGAGAGAGAGAGAGAGGAATGCAAAACGAGTAATGCGAGAGAGGAGACAGTAGTAAACGCAGAAACCTAGACACGTAAAGGAGAGAGAGAGAGAGAGAGAGAGAGAGAGAGAGAGAGAGAGAGAGAGAGAGAGAGAGAGAGAGAGAGAGAGAGAGAGAGGGGGGGGGGCGTAATGGAGGGAGGTGGTGATTGAGGGGGGGGGGGGTGAATGAGGGAGGTGGTGATGGAGGGGGGTGGAGAAGGACAGCCTTAAAGGTTCATCGAGGAAGAGCCAGGAACAAGGAACACTGAAGGAGGTGATGGTGGCGCTACTGCCGGTGTTCCGTGGCCATTGGTCTTGGAGGACCACTGGGGAGCCTATTGTGTCTTCGTGGGACCTGATGGGACTATGGAGGACTGGTGAAGCCATGATGAGAGTCCTCATGTTATGTTCCAGGGACCTGATGGGAGTATAGAGGCCCCCATTGAAGCAAGAAGAGTCCTAGCGTTCTACTTCAGGGATTTGATGGGAGTATAGAGGCCCCTATTGAAGCAAGAAGGGTCCTGACGTTCTACTTCAGGGATCTGATGGGAGCATAGAGGCCCCTATTGAAGCAAGAAGGGTCCTAGCGTTCTACTTCAGGGATCCGATGGGAGCATAGAGGCCCCTATTGAAGCAAGAAGAGTCCTAACGTTCTACTTCAGGGATCTAATGGGAGTATAGAGGCCCCCATTGAAGCAAGAAGGGTCCTGACGTTCTACTTCAGGGATCCGATGGGAGCATAGAGGCCCCTATTGAAGCAAGAAGAGTCCTAGCGTTCTGCTTCAGGGATCTGATGGGAGCACTGAGGCCTGGGGCAGCAAGGAGAAGTCCTGATGCTGTGTTCCAATCGAGTGGGGGCGTTTTGAAGACCTGATAAGACTTTTGCTGGGACATAATACCAGGTCTCAGGGACACAACGGAGCTTGGAAAGACCCAATTAGACCATCAGAAGACCTAACCTATCCCCCTGGAAGCTAATGGAGCCCGTGATAGCCTAATGAGGCGATTGGAGACCTACCTAATGGCAGACACTCATCGTGGTAACCTGTGTCCACTTCTGAAATCCAGGGGACAAATAAGTTTTCCAGGCCTGACCGCAGTCTTCCACAGAACAATAAGATCCTCTGACATAAAACAGGTGGTCAGGTTCTTGGCAATGTTTCCGAGACTAACGATGTGTTTCTGGTCAGCAACTGTGTGGCCTTGGGACCTCCTGTTAGTGTTCCAGAGAATTAATGTTATGTTCTTAGGACCTTAATGCCCGATTCAGGAAAGTAAGACTGTGTTCCAGGGACCTAGTGGTGTCTTGCTTTAACTTACTAAGGTGTTCTAGAATGGTTATTGTGTGTTCCAGAGCTCTATCGGTTATTCATGGAATCTAAAGATATGTTCTAAGACTTTACTATGTGTTCCAGGGATTCTAAAGTGTTCCAGGGACCTTATCATGAGATCTATGGACCAGCGAGTCATCATACGGACCTTAATTTTTGTTCTAATATCCTCAGTGTGTGTGTGTGTGTGTGTGTGTGTGTGTGTTCCACAGAGCTTCCTCTGTTTTCCTGGGACCTTCTTATACCTTCCTAAGACGACCTTGTGTAAACTAATAATCAAAAAGGGAGTAAAATGAAGCTAATAAGTTATGTATTGTATTCTGGCGACCTAATGGCGTGTCCAGGGGCCATACAATGTTTGAAATGTTCTCCTCTAGTTAAAGTGCACATGCAATAACCATTATATTTCACTAATGACTACCATTCTTACCACAACCCTTTGATTAGTTAGATCATTAGCTCTGATCAATTAAGTTTACCTTTATCCTTCCCATTCAGTCTTCTATGAACCCGTTCTACTCAATGTTAACCTTTGGAATTCCTCGTTATTGCCCGAATTCCTCGTTACTGCCCCATGTCTGGTGCCATCATCCCCTTACACACAGTTGATTCTCACCCATTCTTCCGTCACTCCCTATTATCTCGTGCTTTCCCCCTGTTACGGTTCGTGACTGTGTATCTTCTCTCACTTCGCGATACTTCCTCAATTACCGCCAAAGCCCATTGCATCTGTCTTCATGTTTCTTCCAATATTTCGCCAATTTCTCGTAAATGAACTCACTTTACAAATCCAATATATTTTCATTTACTTGCCAGAAAAGTATATATATATATCCACTGATCTGATCACCTCCTTACTCTCTCATTAACTTTCAGTAACAATTGCTCCAATTCATCAGACGTTTGGACGCACTCCTCTTAACCCTTTCATCCACTCAATCCCTTTCCAATTCATTCATCTTATACACAACAACCCTTCATAAGCATATTCTATCATCCATCATTGAACACCCCGCCCTGTTCCTTCACAACCTGTAATGTAACACAATAAGACCACCACCCCCTTCACAATCGGTTCTCTTCTCGTCCTGCTGCTCCCCAAAGACCAGTTTCATTCTTAACCTTCCCGTATCACGTGTCACTTCATTCCTATCGTTTCCATAGCATGCCTCGCTATACCTATCGTTTCCATAGCATGCCTCGCTATACGTTCATTCTTTTCATTTCCGCATCACGCTTCACTGTACAGATGTTTATTCCTCAAGTTTCCACATCACACATCACTATGTAATTTCATTCCTCATGTATCAGTATCGTGTTTCACTATACGTCATTCCTTATGTATCAGTATAGTGTTTCTCTATACGTATACTCCTCATATTTCATTATCATGTTTCAATACACGTCATTCCTCACGTATCAATATAATGTTTCACTATACGTTCATTCCTCATGTCTCGTGTTCCACTAAACGTTCATTCCCCATTTACCAGTATCGTGTTTCACCATACGTTCATTCACGTCTCCTTCTCACGCTTCGCTATACGTTCCTTCCTCACGTCTTGGCCATTTGGCCAAGATCAAAGTGTAGTGTCTCCTCAGTTCGCATCACTACAAGTCCCTGCTACATACACGTCCGCCCAGGGCAGGAAGCAAGTCCTCAGTGACCTCCTTTCCCCTCCATTAACACGCTAGTAAACACCCATTAACCTACACTCAAATGCCCCTGAGACACAGACATTTACGACCCATTCAAAACAGACAGACCACTGATGACGTGTGGAACACACCCTCAGGGCAAACTGGTTTCACCTTGACCCTCCTGTTAACCGCACTGTTTCACTCTGTTAACTCCTGGCCTCGCTCTGTTATCTTCCGTTGTTCAATAATACCTTCGCGTTCTTCTGGGGTAATAACTCATCAAAGAGCATTCATTTTCGTTTCCTGTTTTCTCTGTTACTCTTTACAAATCTTCAACTAACAACAACACTTTAGTTTCTCCTTAGTTTTATTCGTGTCAAAGTGTGACGACCTGTTTTTTTCCGGTTGGACTTAAGAGGATATTCCAACTACGTGAAGCCAATCTGGCAAAAAAACAAAAGATTATGCAAAACACTGCGAATACTGCTATCCCGTCCGTTGCGAGAGAAATCCTCTACCACTATCACTCGACAATACAACACATTCAGTTAAAATTTTCGAAGAACACACGTTAGAAAGAAAAAAAACTTCCCCACGATGTTTTCTTTTTCCTCCCCCACACAGCCAACAGCATCTCAGATACAGAGGCTGCAGCCGGTGCACCACCACACCTCTCAAACTCTCATGTCACTTCTCAAAGTACGACACCGTTCAGTAAAGTCAACCTCGGGAAGGCGTGTACGACAACTTGACACGAGGCGACGATCCTCCCACTGAGGCAGACACACAAACGTAAACAGAAGAGTCTCTCTCCCTGCCCCGTCTTCTCTGGTCTGCTGCTCCCGGCAAAATGAGGACGAGTACCAACCAACGCCACGGTTGTGGGTGGAGGAGGAGGAGGAGGACAGGGAGGAGGAGGAGGAGGAGGAGGGGCAGGAAGAGGAGGAGGAGGAGGAGGAGGGGATGGATGACAAGATGGATAAAAAGATCAGGATGCAGAGGAGGAGAACAGAGTGAAAATATGAGGAGAGCGACAGGGCGAGTACAAAAAAAAGAGGAGGGGAGGGAGGAAGCTTGGGAAGGTGGGGGGAGGAGGCTTAGGGAGGGGTGGCTTGGAGAGGGAGAGAGAGAGAGAGAGAGAGAGAGAGAGAGAGAGAGAGAGAGAGAGAGAGAGAGAGAGAGAGAGAGAGCAGGTACTACAGAGACGGGATTGGCCGGAGCTACTCAACATAATATACGATAAAGGAGACTACTACAACCTCACAGCTCAGGGAAGACGATGACGACCTTCTTTCTCAACGCACGTTGACCACCACCAAGTCATTCCCGGGCGAGGCCCTGACTCATTACATCCCCGTGAAACCCGTGCAATGACGCGCTACATACCTCAAACTATATAGGACCAAGAAAACCCATGCCTGACCCCTTGCCCTTTGGCTGGCCGACACGGACCAGACCAACATGGACTGCGCAATCGATTGCTCCGGCGAAGCGATAGGTCAGGATCAATTATTTACACCTTCAGCGGCAGCTGGGAGTGAGGGACACATCGAGGCAGGACAGGGCTTTATGCTGTAGGCTGCATAAGTATGAACGAGTGGCAGGCTGCTAGAGGCGGGTTCCCTCACACAGGTGCCTCAGCTTGTGCAACATCGAGACACTTAGGGGAGCTGTGGCACTATGTCAGTGGAGATAAACGAGTAAGGCTTCCTTGAGAGGCAAGGACCAAGTGCATCTCTGGGGATGGGGAGGCCAGCAGCAGGTTGTATAAATCTCTACAAAGGGCCCGATGTATACGTCTCATGGTACAGGAAGGGGAGGGAACAGCAAGAGGAGGAGGAGGAGGAGCGGGCCTTTAGGCTGCGTGTCCGTAAACAAGAGACAGGAGACAAAGCGAGACATGAGAGAAATTCCGTTGGGAGAAGTAAATACACAGATGGTGGCCGAAGAAGAGTACATGGATGGCGGCCAGAGAGAGAGAGAGAGAGAGAGAGAGAGAGAGAGAGAGAGAGAGAGAGAGAGAGAGAAAAATTTCCGAAACTCGAACAAAAATAAGCTTCTTTATTTGCTTTTCCTGGGAAGAATACTTGGTGGGTCACCGCTCTAGTAATATTGATGAACCGAGATATTCATCTGTGACAGAGAGTGACAGAGATATCATCTGAGGTGACAGCTCTGAAATCACAGTGATATATATATATATATATATATATATATATATATATATATATATATATATATATATATATATATATAATAATAATAATAATAATAATAATAATAATAACAATAATAATAAAAGGAGTGGGGTTGTGAGATGAAGAGTTTGTGCTGAAATGGTTTGTGGAAATATGAAGAGAACGAATGAGGAGAGGTTGACACGGAAGATAGATATACGTGTCAGAAGTGGAGGGAACAAGATGGGGGGGAAAGCAAACTGAAAATGGAAGGGCAGAGGGAAAATGATTTTGAACGCTCGAGCCTCAATATGCAAGAGGGTGAAAGGCATGCACAGGATAGAATGGACTGGAGCGATGTAGTATACAGATGGCGACGTGCTGTCAATGGACTGAAACAGGGCATTGAAAACGGCCAGGGGAAACCACGGAAAGGTCTCCGAGACCTGGTTGAGGATAGTGGGGTGTGTGGTTTCAGTGCTTTACACATGACAGCTAGAGAATGGACGTTATCGAATGTGGCCCTCTTTCGTCTGGTCCTGGCGCTGCCTCGCTAAAGTAGGAAACGGCAAATATATATTCTATGCACCTGACTAAACTGTTACTAGGCACCTGGCTAACCTAGTACGACTCATGGTTAACCAAGTACCTGCTTACTCTGGTGAAAGGAACCTCGCTAACCCGATACCACACACGAGGCTTACATCAAGGCCAAAATCGGTCTTGGAGCTAAGAACCCAAATCCCGGCTACGCCAACAGAAGGAGCTCGGGATGATAAGGTGGCTGCTGGTAGTGGAGCTCAGGGGAACACGGAGATACGATGGAGGTGTGTCACGCAGAACCACTGAGGAGCACAACGGCGCTCACGCTCACACACACACACACACACACACACACACACACAAGGGAGCAACATACACACACACAGAGTAAGTCCCACTTACAACCATGTTCCATCCCTTACAGTCTCGCTTAGCCCTCAGTCCCCTCCTGGATTGTCCAGTCCAGCAAACGTCTCTGGACGAAAGACTAAACTGGAACGAACCATCACCAAATCCCCTTGCTGTCACCCCAATAGTCACCATGGACTCGAGACGCTTGGACTCCCCAGGGCCAGAACTCAAAAGCATCTCTACAGCTTTCATTCGTCCTTAAGACACCTACGCCTACCCAAGATTCGTCTCTCTCCCTATTCACCCCAGAAGGGACTTCTCTGGAGAAGGCACAGAAGAGATTAAGGACGATCATCATCGATCCTCTACGCACCACCGGACATGAGACGCTGAACACTTTGTTCCCTCGTCCCCGAGTTACTTCCCCATACCCACCGCCGTCACCTCCTCCCACACGAGATCCCTCGTCCCCGAGTTGCAGGCCGCTACAAGAGCACTATGAACATTTTACATAACCAACAAAACTGTGTTAAGACTCTGTTTAACATCTCTTCCCCACTCTCTTTCTTGAGTGCTGTTTTCTCAATACTTTTCAGACTTTGGCTGCATTTTTCTCAATAAACTGCGAATGAATGTGTGAATACACACAAGGTTACGAAATCGGGTGTGGGTGTATGTATATATATTATATATATATATATATATATATATATATATATATATATATATATATATATATATATATATATATATATATATTCCTACGAGTCATGGGGAAAATGAAACACGATAAGTTCCTAAGTGCACTTTCGAGTAATAATCACATCATCAGGGGAGACACAAGAAAGAAATATAAGTTAGCTGATATAAAACGAAGAGACATAGCTAGGACGCCATTTGGTAAACACGTGATTGTCCATATATATATATATATATATATATATATATATATATATATATATATATATATATATATTATCCCTGGGGATAGGGGATTAAGAGTACTTCCCACGTACTCCCTGCGTGTCGTAGAAGGCGACTAAAAGGGGAGGGAGCAGGGGGCTGGAAATCCTCCCCTCTCGGTTTTTTTTTTAATTTTCCAAAAGAAGGAACAGAGAACTGGGCCAGGTGAGGGTATTCCCTCAAAGGCCCAGTCCTCTGTTCTTAACGCTACCTCGCTAATGCGGGAAATGGCGAATAGTTTGAAAGAAAAAAAAAAAAAAAAAAAAAAAATATATATATATATATATATATATATATATATATATATATATATATATATATATATATATATATACAAGGTTAAGAAACGAGGCAGACAGGAATGCAAATCTCTCTCCCACACAGACGTGCGCGCAGCTGCAACGGCTAATGTTGTGGAGGATTTATTGGAATGGAGAAGAGATTAGCTCTGACTGAATGGTGGAAAAAATGCAAGTGAAACTGATAAGTTCTTTTAAGAGACAGTAACGCAAATTTCACATGCGGCTCAAAGAAACAGTTCTAATTCAAGCTTTCATTTCTTTTTAAGTCGGGCAAAAAAAAACCCACATCCAGGCCAGGACTTTCTTGAAATACAAAGAAGTTAAATAAAAGGAAAAAAAGGAGAGGCAAGGAAATGTATTTACGACTTTTGGAAGGAGTGAAAAATCTGTGTTTCAAAGAGTACCAAGACATAGTTTCTGGGAAAGACATGAGAGAGTAAAGTGCCAAAGCTTCGAGGCGTAAGGAAAGAAACAGTTATCATAACAGCCCCCCAACCTCCTCATAAGCTGCCGATGGCCACACAGTAATCATGTGACGCAGCAGCTTGCCGAGTATTGCGTGGTATAGCTAGTGGTGGTGGGGGGCACACAAGCAACCAGCTCTCGGGAGCAAAAGAAAAACCAAAGTAATATCTACAGTCGCGGGAAAGTGATCAAACATTGCGGTGAAGGGCAAGCGAGTCAAGTGTTGAATCTAGCCTGGGAGAGGTTTGGAGAAGCGTTGGGATACGAGGAAGTGAAAACGAGGGGCATTGCTTTTTATCAAAAAAAAAAAAAGAAAAAAGATTATGTGGTGAATGGGTACAACTCTCCGAGATATAGTATGTTAGGAAGACGCACATGGGAACAGGTGAGAAAAGCGAAAAGAAAGTGATAAAAGACCTTATGTGAGGATGAATGAAAAAATTATCGTTTCTACAAAAGATTTATATAAAAAAAAAAAGCTTTCCAGAGGTCGTATGTCAAAAACTTTACGTCATGTGAAACAGAGAAAGGGTTGAGGTTGAGCCCTTGAGCAAGAGGGTACGACCCTTGAGCACAACGATACGACCCCTGAGCACAACGGTACGACCCTCGAGTACGACGATACGACCCTTGAGCACGACGATACGACCCTTGAGCACAACGATACAACCCTCGAGTACGACCCCATAAGCATAACAGTACGACCTTCGAGTACGAAGGTACGACCCTTGAGCACGACGGTACGACCTTTAAGCACGACGGTACGACCCTTCAGCACGAAGACAGAACCCTTGAGAACGACGGTATAACCTCCCTGGACATGAACGTATGACCTCTTGACCTGACCTCTGAACCTACCGGTGCGCTCCAGGGCCTCTCAACCTTCGCATCACCGAAGAGTTACGTCACTTGGCTCATATTCACGAACCACAAACTAACTAATTCTCAAACTTCGCCGAAATGTAAATTCAGGAGGGGAGCAAGGCTGGCTGGGGGGCTAAAAAAAAGAAAAAAAAAAAAGAAAACGATGGGGGGAGCAACTGTTCGAAAAAATAAAGATGCTACATCAAAAAAAAAAAAAGAATTCATATATCATGAAGCTGATGGCTGCCATTTAGCAGGTAATGAGATACCGCTCATATCCGAGGCTGCAGGCCAAACGTGCCACGTCAAAATCAAAGGCTTTTCTATTCCCTCCCCGCCGCCTCCTCGTTCCTCTCTGACACGACCGGGTCCTGTGTCTAAGCTCAAATTCAAACTTAGAACTTACTGGCTAAACCACCATCTGCATCTCCAAGTCGCAACAGGAACTTTAAGACGTAATTCTTCGAACTTCAATATACAGGTTGACAACATCTTCGCTCTCCAAGTCGCAAAGGGGAACCCCAGACGTAATTCTGGAATGAGATGGGTCGAAAATGTCGACCTAAAGGGAGCGTAAACACTGAAGTGCAATGACACAGTCAAAGCTGCGGGAGGAGGAGGAGGAGGAGGAGGAGGAGGGGCAGCAGCTGCAACGCTAAATACTAGTTGTAGAGAGAGGCTCCCTGTTCCCGTCTCTTGGCGGGCTAAATGAGCGGTGATAATCCGCGCGAAAACCCCGTGGAAAAGAGGACGACAGGAATGGGGAGGGGCGAGGTGAGAGAGAGAGAGAGAGAGAGAGAGAGAGAGAGAGAGAGAGAGAGAGAGAGAGAGAGAGAGAGAGAGAGAGAGAGAGAGAGAGTGGGTTGGGAGGTGGCTTATCGCCCATGAATATTCACGGGCTTATTGGAGACCGATCCACGGCCGTCAGGGAAAAACATGGCAGTTCGATACGCCTCTGGACTGGTGGGGGCTTAACAATGGATAAAAACATGACAGGGAAGGTGCCATGCGGGGAATGAGACTAGATGGACGACCGATGGGAATGAGACAAGAAAGGCGGGGGCAAGAGACCAGGGAACACGTTATGGACATGAGGGAAGGGGAATGAGCTGAAATAGGAATGGAAATAAGGACGAGTGAGGAGGAGGAGGAGGAGGAGGAGGAGAGGGATGGAGCTGGATTTCTATGGCGTGGCTGGAGGTGTGGGGAGGGCCTGGACGACTGCTGTATAATTAGTGTGGCAGGTGAAGGCATCGGCACTGCAGCTCAAGGGTCTCGACTTGAGAAATTATTAGGCACTGGTCGACGTCGGCCCCTACAGGATGGGAGGCAGTAGGCGTTCAGTGTACACGTAGACAGCGGTTAACGGCAAGAACACGACCACAGAACACTGGACACGACGGCATAACCCTCGGGTATAAAGGCGTGGCGTTTGACCCCGACTCTTAAAGCGTGAGGTCATTGACCAGGCCATCATACACCACGGGGTGTACCGTCGTGCTCCAAGGGATTGAAACCAGTCGAGCCACGGCAAGATGGCAGAGAACGCTGGAATACTGGAGGATGACATTTCTGAGCTACGACGTCGGCAATATGCTCGAGTGATTACCTCATTATACATGTGGGTGGAAGCTTTACACTCACGGGACTCTTGAGTTTTTTTCAACTTCACTGAATGTTTCCAAGCTGGTGATATTGGCACGCACTATAGTTCTGCTCAGCTTCTTTTTCCACTGGTCCTCAACTGTGTTGCTGAACATACAATGCTTCCTCGCCTTCTTCTTGATGATGTTCTAGCCAACTGCAAATTTGTCGTCTGGTTTTGGAATCCTTTGTTACTTTCAGGGATCGACATACGTCACCGTCATCATTGCCCCCCCAAGGAACTCAGAAGCAGTTACCATATCTTCCCTGAACCTCCTCTCCTCCGGTGTCGCTGGAGCCACGACCTGCGTCCTCTCTTAAGAACTCATGCCACTCGGTTCTCGCGCCATCCACGTCACAGTCCGGTGGACAGTTCTCTCAGCATTTCTAGGAGCCTACTCGGGTGTGAAGACCAAGCTGCGGAAGCGTACTGCAGCCTGGGTCGAATAAACGTCCTACATATCGTGTGTATGTCTGTCTATCTATCCACACATATATTTAAGAGCGTGTGTGTATTTCTGTAATACTTGTAAGATCATCTGTTCTCGTCCTCCTCTTCGTTTCTCTTCCCCCTTTTCTTCTTATAATAGTTTCCTTCCTCTTCCTCCTGCTCTACCAACCTCTCTTCTCAACTATTCAAACGTTCCTTCCTCTTAGGTTTCACCTCCGTTTACTTATTGTAATCTACTGTCTCGTTACTTCATGTTACTGCGAAGACATTCGTGTTTTTCCTTCCTATCTACTAAACATGGGCACGCTGTTTTTTTCCTACCACGTACGAGGGACGAGCGGCTACGGGTGAGGGAGGCAAGTTATGGGGACGGACCTCCCATTCAGCCGGGCTGCTGGGGCCCATTCACTGACGTTATGGTGCATCTATCATCTCCCTCCTCGAAGAGGTAGGTGGCGGTGATGGCGGTGGGAGACAAGGTAAAAGGAATCGAGGAAGAGGAGACCAGGGGA
The DNA here is from genome assembly GCF_036320965.1 of Panulirus ornatus. Classification (NCBI taxonomy): domain Eukaryota; kingdom Metazoa; phylum Arthropoda; class Malacostraca; order Decapoda; family Palinuridae; genus Panulirus; species Panulirus ornatus. The sequence continues at coordinate 15,960,848 of NC_092232.1, forward strand.
AGACGTGGTCGCAATGGAGGGACGGGACAATAATAATGAGCCACACAAGGCAATAACCACGGGGAAAATAACGCTACAAGGGATCCCACAGACTTCCTGCCCATGAAGGAGAACTGTTCTAAGAAGATATCGATAATATCGAGTTGGGTGACATTTGGCGGGAGATGCGGCGGGCGGGCACGCCAGGGTCGAGGCGAGCCACCCCTCCTCCTGCTACGCCACACACTGCCTACCTGAGCCCGATATTGACGACCTTAGTCACCCAATGTATACCACATGAATACATATACGAGGGATATGTATATCAATAAGTAAACAGACAGCGAAATAAGATGGAGCTTATATATGTATATATATATATATATATATATATATATATATATATATATATATATATATATATATATATATATATATCTTTCTTTTCTTTCATACTATTCGCCATTTCCCGCATTAGTGAGGTAGCGTTAAGAACAGAGGACTGGGCCTTAGAGGGAATATCCTCACCTGGCCCCCTTCTCTGTTCCTTCTTTTGGAAAATTAAAAAAAAAACGAGAGGGGAGGATTTCCAGCCACCCGCTCCCTCCCCTTTTAGTCGCCTTCTACGACACGCAGGGAATACGTGGGAAGTATTCTTTCTCCCCTAAGCCCAGGGATAATAATTCACACTGTCTGCCCCCACTACGCACTAAAGAGGCACATATATGTATGAAAAATCAGAGCCTGTATGCCAGGACACACTAAGGCTATATATATATCATTATTGTGAATCATTAACTGTCTAAACTAGGAGGGTCTTTCATGGAACACTTGTCTCTCCCCCACGGCGCAGCAAAATTACTGGAAAACAAAGAATGGATGCAAATATTGCCTGAAAAATACCAAAATACATCCTCACTTTCTTTTTTCATAACTAAGGTTAAACCCATGGCTGAGATAAGTGTCTTATGCCATTCAGTTCCTTTGAACGCGTCTTGACTAAACCCAAGGTGCGACGAAGACGAACAGAACGACGACGAACGAACAACCAAGACGACAGAACGACGACGGACGGACGACGAAGACAACACGACGAAGACGACGAAGACCTTGGACGAGAAAAGCGATCCCTCAGCGTCTCGCCACTGGCGCGTGCGCAGGCCACACAAAAAGGGTACCGGATGGGACTGATATATAAACATGCACTTTACTCAAGACGGAAAAGTTGCAGCCTTTCACATTAGGAAGATCTCGCCAGCCGTTGTATGTTTCCTGCTCGTGTGAATTACAAGAATCTCTCGTCCACACTGCTCAACACAAGGGTTCATCGAAGCTCTGTAGCCTAGTCAGGATGTGTGCCTCAGAGATCCTCAGGACCGTGTACAGGTCCTCCCTCAAGGTGACGTATTTTCTTCCTACGTTTATACACTTTATACTGATAATTTAAACGTTAGGGGAGCTTCTGGTACTTCTTAACTTACACTTGAAAGTTTAAATCAATAATCTAAACGTTAAGAGAACTTCTGGTACTTCACGTCTTTTACTTCTTGATGTTCATAACGTGACCTACGATAATATGGCGTTGCTGGCCTCCCTCATCCACCCACCCACTCCGCGGAGGCTCTTCAACTCCCGATCAAGAGGCGTCACATGTCAACAGATGGCACTATCACCTATAACAGTTCAAACAATAGATGGTAATTCCTCTCAAGAACTCTGAAGTTAGGTAAACAAGACATTCCGAAAGTTCACTGTCCTTCACTCTGTTTCCTTGAAGACTTCACCAACCTCTGGCATCTCTATTCGTCTTTCTAAACTCTCCTCCCAAAACTTTTGTGTCTCTTACCTCCTCTACCATCACACACAGTCTCGAAAGGTCCCAGCGGTCTGCTGTCATTTGCATTCCTTTGTACACTTAAAAGTGTCACACACCTACCGAGAGTGGAGATGATATAAACAAAATATGTTCTATTCACAAAAGCTTAACACCATACGAAATGCCCTAAGACGAAAATTATCTTTCTGTGGGATTAATGTCACCCTGGAAGGCTTTCTCTGAAGCTATAATTACCCTCTGTACTATAATGGTACTATAATATTCTGTCGGTGGTGTACCGCGTAGCATAAGACAAGAAACTCAGGGTCTGTGATGGTATTTCTCAACCTCTCTCTCTCTCAAGATCCCGTATGTACCTTACTTCCTCCACACTCACATGTCTTGGTGCTCCACGAAGACACTCAATGTTCAGCTTGACGAGTAAATATCAAAATTAAACAAATGAATAACTGTTACGCTTAGGCAAAGGGGAGAGTCTGTCTGTCTCCGCACATCAACGATGTTTGAGGAACGGCAGGACGCTCTGTATCTGCCCCAGTCATACACGGTACATCTGATTGCGTGAGTGATAATAGCTGGTGTGGGGCTATCATCCGCTCACGGCCGCTCGATAAATGGGTACTTGGCTTAGGCTGTTGTGTGTGTGTGTGTGTGTGTGTGTGTGTGTGTGTGTGTGTGTGTGCATGTATACACGTGAATCGCGAGACAGTATCTATGTGCAAGTTTAGGAATCGGCACAACACGAGTGTAACATACAAAAAATAATGACACACACACACACACACACACCAACCTTAGATGGGATAGGACGCGTGTCAATGGCGCTCTCGGGCCGCCTACGCGTCAACATTCTCTCTCTCTCTCTCTCTCTCTCTCTCTCTCTCTCTCTCTCTCTCTCTCTCTCTCTCTCTCTCTCTCTCAAGCTTGATACCTGTACAACGCCTGACTGGATATATCACCTTCACCCACGGGTGTCTAATCTCCAATCAATTTGATTGTGTTTGAGATATACGGATTCGAATCCTTTACCAGTAAACTAGTGAGGGCACTGTGGCCCGTGGTGGATAAGAGATCGGCTCAATTTAAACAAAGGGACCACGGCCCCGGACCGATGGAGTTGTGACCCCACCCAGCTGACCACAGGAGTTGTGACCCACCCAGCTGACCACAGAGTTGTGACCCACCCAGCTGACCACAGGAGTTGTGACCCACCCAGCTGACCACAGGAGTTGTGACCCACCCAGCTGACCACAGGAGTTGTGACCCACCCAGCTGACCACAGGAGTTGTGACCCACCCAGCTGACCACAGGAGTTGTGACCCACCCAGCTGACCACAAGGGTTGTGACCCACCCAGCTGACCACAGGAGTTGTGACCCACCCAGCTGACCACAGGAGTTGTGACCCACCCAGCTGACCACAGGAGTTGTGACCCACCCAGCTGACCACAGGAGTTGTGACCCACCCAGCTGACCACAAGGGTTGTGACCCACCCAGCTGACCACAGCAGTTGTGACCCACCCAGCTGACCACAGGAGTTGTGACCCACCCAGCTGACCACAGGAGTTGTGACCCACCCAGCTGACCACAGGAGTTGTGACCCACCCAGCTGACCACAGGAGTTGTGACCCACCCAGCTGACCACAGGAGTTGTGACCCACCCAGCTGACCACAGGAGTTGTGACCCACCCAGCTGACCACAAGGGTTGTGACCCACCCAGCTGACCACAGGAGTTGTGACCCACCCAGCTGACCACAGCAGTTGTGACCCACCCAGCTGACCACAGCAGTTGTGACCCACCCAACTGACCACAGGAGTTGTGACCCACCCAGCTGACCACAGCAGTTGTGACCCACCCAGCTGACCACAGGAGTTGTGACCCACCCAGCTGACCACAAGGGTTGTGACCCACCCAGCTGACCACAGGAGTTGTGACCCACCCAGCTGACCACAGGAGTTGTGACCCACCCAGCTGACCACAGGAGTTGTGACCCACCCAGCTGACCACAGGAGTTGTGACCCACCCAGCTGACCACAGGAGTTGTGACCCACCCAGCTGACCACAGCAGTTGTGACCCACCCAGCTGACCACAGGAGTTGTGACCCACCCAGCTGACCACAGGAGTTGTGACCCACCCAGCTGACCACAGGAGTTGTGACCCACCCAGCTGACCACAAGGGTTGTGACCCACCCAGCTGACCACAGCAGTTGTGACCCACCCAGCTGACCACAGGAGTTGTGACCCACCCAGCTGACCACAAGGGTTGTGACCCACCCAGCTGACCACAGGAGTTGTGACCCACCCAGCTGACCACAGCAGTTGTGACCCACCCAGCTGACCACAGGAGTTGTGACCCACCCAGCTGACCACAAGGGTTGTGACCCACCCAGCTGACCACAGGAGTTGTGACCCACCCAGCTGACCACAGCAGTTGTGACCCACCCAGCTGACCACAGGAGTTGTGACCCACCCAGCTGACCACAAGGGTTGTGACCCACCCAGCTGACCACAGGAGTTGTGACCCACCCAGCTGACCACAAGGGTTGTGACCGGCTGCCTGAATTCAATATACCTTTCGTCATTATTTGATTACACACACACACACACACACACACACGTTTTGTTTTTCATGTACAGTGTATGCTGGGGTCTTAGGATCAAAAAAATATATATTCTTCCTAATCCAAACACCTAACACTAATTTTCTTTTCTACACTCGAATAAATAAAGCTAAACACTGTCTTTCTTATGACGTCATTCACATCTCATCTTCAGTTCTCCGTGATGACGTCATTAACTGCCCCACCCCCCCTTAATGACATCACTATCGGCAAAGCCTCCTTCACATCTGTTATGACGTCACTCAGCCCCGCCTCTTGCCCGAATCTATGACATCACTAAACTCTTCTTCGTTTCTAATTCATGACGTAAAGAAGTCAGTCCCCGCTCGTCTTCATCTATGACCTCCCTTATCTGCCCTTGACTTCTCACTGATGACGTCATCATATCCATCACTTCAGGCCACCTTTATGACGTCAATATATCCCCCCCGCACACCCCCTCCCCCCCACCTCACCCGAGCCAATGTATCTACGAGTCGTCATATATTACGTCACCAAACTCCGCCCCTCTTTAGCCCTAACTTATGTCGTCACGAAACCCTAGCCTGCTGCCCCACACATACCCACCCCCCAACCCCACCATAATTTACGACGCCATTAAGGATCGTACAGGCAAAAATTTATGGACCAGCCTTCTAAATTCCGCCAAGGGTTCGCTGCTTACGATGCAACATCAAGACATGCCTCCTTCCTCAACCTTTCCAACCAGCCCTCTCTCTCCTTCTACAGGAGGGGGGGTTGAAAACCCTCGACCCATCTCCCTCCTGCGCCATCGTCCCTTTACAATGCCCGTAGCTTAAGGACCTGCTACAGACACATCGGCGAAAGCCCCTACGAGAGAGAGAGAGAGAGAGAGAGAGAGAGAGAGAGAGAGAGAGAGAGAGAGAGAGACATCCACAGCAAGATTCAAAAAGGTCACCACAATAAGGTTTATATCGACGGTTGGAAACTAACGAGGGGGAAATGCTCTGCAGTGCCCGGGAGGGCGTCTGGAGGAGCCGGCGGGTGTGTGTGAGGTGCTGAGAGAGAGAGAGAGAGAGAGAGAGAGAGAGAGAGAGGAAGAAGGGGGTGTCCATGGCTTAATAATTGCTTCTTGATGACTCTACGGCGAGTTTCTTCAAAGGGTCTCGCCTCATTTTACGGGCTAGATCGTAGGGTCGTCTCACTTTACGGCGAGTTCCTGAGGTCGACGTCTCATTTTACGGTCAAATCCTGAGGTCGTCGGCGGCATTGTACAACGGGTCGTTCGCAGGGGGGACTTGCTCACTTCATGGCTAGTTCGCAGGGTCGTCTTACTTTAGGGCTAGTTCGTAGGGTCGTCTCACTTTAGGGTTAGTTCGCAGGGTCGTCTCACTTTAGGGCTAGTTCGCAGAGTCGTCTCACTTTAGGGCTAGTTCGTAGGGTCGTCTCACTTTAGGGTTAGTTCGCAGGGTCGTCTCACTTTAGGGCTAGTTCGCAGAGTCGTCTCACTTTAGGGCTAGTTCGCAGAGTCGTCTCACTTTAGGGCTAGTTCGTAGGGTCGTCTCACTTTAGGGCTAGTTCGTAGGGTCGTCTCACTTTAGGGCTAGTTCGTAGGGTCGTCTCACTTTAGGGTTAGTTCGCAGGGTCGTCTCACTTTAGGGCTAGTTCGCAGAGTCGTCTCACTTTAGGGCTAGTTCGCAGAGTCGTCTCACTTTAGGGCTAGTTCGTAGGGTCGTCTCACTTTAGGGCTAGTTCGTAGGGTCGTCTCTCTTTAGGGCTAGTTCTTCTACTTATAAGTTCATGTAGTCGTCTAACTTGACTAGGTCGTAGGATCGTTTCGCTCTTTCGCTGGCACATACGGACGACTCCCAAGCAACGCTGGAGCCCAAACTTCACAGGTCTGCTTCTCTTCGTTATGACGTCTGATTCTCATCATAATACAAGGTTGAACGCTCGATGCTCTCCACAGTATAATCCGACAAGAACGCTCTGATCCTCCTTAAACCCAGAGACTGAACGCTTCCCTCATGCCTAAATATGATCCATATCTCTAACTTCAGGATTCATCAATAATTATGTGATCCTTTTCACGTCCAGTCGAGGTTATCTAAGTCCTATAATTCATCCTAGTCTTAGTCGTCTGGGTCCTTTATCCTACGAATCCTAGCTCGGCCGAGCGCTAATTCGTCAGTCTTTGTTCGTCCAAGTTTTAGTTCATCCGCAAGTAGGCAAACCATCGTGTTCCCTACCGTGTAACAGCCAAACTACCGGTCTGGATGACTGGTGGTGGCTTTAACAGCCACCTAATCCGCCAATTGAAGAATAACCTACTAAGTGCGTCTCCAATCACCGTCACCCTTGTTAACCGTATCTCCTTTAGTCAGATCAATACAGTCAACGCATCCCTAATCAGAATATCCCCATTCAGGGGCATCCTTAATCATAATATCCCCATTCAGGGAATCCCTAATCAGAATATCCCTTCAGGTGCATCTCTAATCAGAATATCCCCATTCAAGGAATCCCTATTCAGAATATCCACATTCAGGTGCATCCCTAATCAGAATATCCTAAATTCATTTAGGGGCATCCCTAATCATAATATCCCCATTCAGGGTACCCCTAATCAGAATATCCCCATTCAGGGCATCCCTAATCAGAATATCCCCATTTAGGGGCATCCCTAATCATAATATCCCCATTTAGGGGCATCCCTAATCATAATATCCCCATTCAGGGTACCCCTAATCAGAATATCCCCATTCAGGACATCCCTAATCAGAATATCCCCATTCAGGGCATCCCTAATCAGAATATCCCCATTCAGGGCATCCCTAATCAGAATATCCCCATTCAGGGCATCCCTATTCAAGAGCACCTCCAATCACTGGCCAATCGGGAGGACGCGACCCCTCAGGAGTCCACCTGACGAAGAGCAACTTCGTTCTCCTTGACCACGTCACGTCGTGGGACGCCCGTTTTCCCTCCTACTCCCTCTCCTGGGGCACTGAGCACCGAGGCTCCTCCCCGCTTCGCTCTGCCCCAAGACTGGCTCTTCAGGAGCGTCGACATGGCAACAGGTAGTCGATTATTTATATCCCCGGGTAATGGCGCGGGTTTGTCGATATCTGGCGGAGCAGGAGGGAGAGATGCCGGGTGTGGCTAGCTAGCTTGCTAGGGGTGGGGTGGGGTGAGGCCTGGGCGGCGGTGTGCTCGCTCGAGATGTCTGGCCAAGATGTGTATGTGTGTGTGTGTGTGTGTTCACTCCAAGGGCCTGAAGGAAATGATATGATGTGGTTCTCTGAGGCGATGAAATAAAAAAAAAAATCTCGTTTTCTTCCCTGTTTTCTAGTTTCTTGGACCCCATATTTAGCCGTCTGGATTTCTGTTTCTCTTAAACTTTTACGCACTCCCAAGGCCTCCTTTGTGTACGTGAGGGTGGGGGGATCAACGGCCAATTGGTCTCTCTCTCTCTCTCTCTCTCTCTCTCTCTCTCTCTCTCTCTCTCTCTCTCTCTCTCCACGTAAATAAACATAACTATGAATCTATTACATGAGCATTTCTTTTCTTCTTTTTTGTCCATCTCATCAACAATTCAGCCAGAAATAATTTGCTTAATCACTTAATGTGTTCCCTGGTAATTAGGGTAAAAAAAAAAAAAAAAAACTTTAATACGGTGTAAAGAGTGTATAAAAATGCGCCCTCTTTTTCTTACTGGCCATAAAATGCCTTTCATCGAAGTGCAAAACGTAAACATGAAGAACCAAATTGCCTACATCTGTCAACAGCAAACGTCAGTATAAAGCGCATTAGATCTTACTGTTACATTTTTTTTTTTTTCCAAAGGAAGGAACAGAAAAGGGGGCCGGGTGAGGATGTTTCCTCAGAGGCCCAGTCCTTTGTTCTTAACGCTACCTCGCTGAGGCGGGAGATGGCGAATAGTATGAAAGAATATATATATATATATATATATACATATATATATATATATATATATATATATATATATATATATATATATATATATATATACATATATATATATATATATATATATATATATATATATATATATATATATATATATATATATTTTTTTTTTTTTTTTTTTTTTTTATACTTTGTCGCTGTCTTCCGCGTTTGCGAGGTAGCGCAAGGAAACAGACGAAAGAAATGGCCCAACCCCCCCATACACATGTACATACACACGTCCACACACGCAAATATACATACCTACACAGCTTTCCTTGGTTTACCCCGGACGCTTCACATGCCTTGATTCAATCAATATATATATATGTACATATATATATATATATATATATATATATATATATATATATATATATATATACATATATATATATATATATCATTTATTATACTTTGTCGCTTTCTCCCGCGTTAGCGAAGTAGCGCAAGGAAACAGACGAAAGAATGGCCCAACCTACCCAAATACACATGTATATACATACACGCCCACACACGCACATATACATGCCTATACATTTCAACGTATATATACATATACATACACAGACATATACATATACACACGTGCATATTCATACTTGCTGCTTTCATCCATTCCCGTCGCCACCCCGCCACACATGAAATGCCCCTATTTGTAATTACCTACTTGTACCCTGTGAGGAGGTAGTTCTCCACTCGTGAGCCCCCCCCCCCTAAACCTCTTCAGTGTATCCCACTTTAACCACATTCTTCCTCCTCCCCTTATCTCTCTCTCTATCCATCTCTACCCACCCTCTTCTAGATTTCCTCCTCCTCTACCTTCCTTTAAGTGTCTGCTGTTCCCCCCTGTTCTTCCCTTTCGAACGACGTTTTCTTAAGCATTTCCTCATCATCACTTTCTTCGTTATCCTCTTCCTTCAGATCATCTGGTCTTTCCTTTTCCTTCCCTTCAGGTTCTCCCCTCCCTCCACCACTTCCCAAAAGAGCGCCTCTCTCCTAATGAGTCTCCTGACATGCAAGTTTAAGGTTCCACCACTTGTCCGGTTATATTCTCGCGCCACTGTTTTCCCCTCGCCTTCCATAACCCCCTTCTCACTCCCTCTCCATTACCCGTCCTTCCATTCCCATTCCCCTTTCAAGGTGTTTCCACAGCTACGAATGAAGCAACCGCGGTTCGTGCGTGTGCGTACTTATTTTCTGACGTTTAAATGGGCAAGTGCTTTCAAGATCTTTTACAGATCAATTACGCATTTCCTCAACAACGCCTTTTATATATTTTACTGAACAACCAGTAAATAGTCAATGGCTTACTTGGTCACCGTCACAATCCCTCATCAGCTCGCCTGTGCCAAGACGAAGAACTATCGTGCTATCCTGGGCATTCGTGTCGGCGCACCTGCGCACGTCCACACCTTACTCAAGATTTCCATCCGAGTTCAGTTCTCTGTATCATTTACAATCACGTAACTTCATAAGCATAGGCGTACTGATGGGCGCTTCAGCATCCCACCCAAAGCATAGCACCCTGACCTACACTTCACATACCAGAAGCTTAACATCGTAATCGGTGATGACCTGTGCTTTCCCATTAGTCCACAGGGACTCACTCACGTATACCCTGAACCACTACTATCTCTGGTCGCTGGGCAATCATTTCCGCCGGTTATAAAACTCGTTATATAAGGGAGTAAACGGGCAAGGTTGGCTCATTAAGTCTGAATTATTACGACAACAGTTATACCGACTAACAAAGCCATCAGTCCCGTCATAACTTTAACAGGTGGTAATATTTCATGCACAGAGCCACCAGCGTCTCTCACTCTCTACTTTGCTGACCCATGGCTCTATTTTCTATTCCGCTGGGTCGCTCGTATAGTTCTAAATATAGATCGGAGCTCCCTGGGTTTATTTTCTACTTTTCCTGTGGGCCACCAATATATTCCCCAGCTTGAGTAGGAGAGGGTGGGGGTTCATGGCTGGTGGGGCTTGAGGGGGGCCGGTGAGGTTGAGGAAGACGAGGAGCGTCCACTACATCTTAAAAACCTCTAGCGTTCCAACCCACAGCGGCCGGCTGAGTATCGATAGACACACATCAAAGTTCTGCCGGACCAAAAAGAAATTTTTCTTCTTGTGATAAGCGATTACTCCTGAAACCCCAAAGTGAATCCCATTGCGGCCTGATCTGGGAGTTGTCTCCCACCGACACCCCATAAGAAACAAAAGCGCACCGACCCTCGACCCATCTCTTTTCCCTCACCCTTTAACATCATCAGTACATCTTATTACGACGGATGACGGCCGGTTCGTGTGTCTTTAACACGTCCGTCCACCGTGCTGTGCAGTACACCGCTTCTGGTGTTGGGAAGAACCTCAACTCTGCTTCGGTTTCGGGAACTTTTAAACGAGTTCGGCGTTGGACTCCCGAGTTGTTCCTTAGTCTCCTGAGTCAAAACCTCCCACTCCATCGCCATGGCCAGACCCGATTTGTTGTATCTACCATATGATTCTTCAGCCATTATATAAATTTAGCTTTTTTTGATCGTCTCCTTCAAGGTTCAGTGAGGAACAGGTGGCACTGCCCGGTCAAAAAGTTAATTCAGCATCCGACTATTTTTCTTATAGTTCTTTCACTGTTAAACTCTGATATGTTCGTCATTTAAATCTTTTAGTTCTAACAAAACTGACAGGAAATCGTTTTATAATGTACAATTTTTCTCGTTCTTCAGGCTAACCTGTCTCAATCCTATTCCTTAAGTGACTTCGATCTGGCTTATACACTGCGATGGAGAGGTCAGAAACGGGTCCCGTGGCCAACATTATAATATTCTGTTTACCTCAGCTTCCTTCCTTTAAGCTGTGGCAATGTGTCGTCGTTTTTTTCCAGAGCGGATCGTACTTCCTGACCGAAGCGTAGTCCCTGGGTGATAATCCCTGTTCACTTGAGCAATAACAACTCCTTACTACCATCACAAGATGACACACTTCATGAAACCCTCTTCAGTCTTGTAAATATTGGCGGGTATCATCGCATCTGTTACCCTGAAAGCTGTTCAAGTTCAATGGTTTGGGACGTTTCAGCAATGAGATTCATGAAAAACAAAACTAGAATTAATGTTTAAAGACCATAAATGGTACTCAACGTTACTTTCAAGAAGACTTAACTGCAAAAGTCAGTCTTCATTTGTGGTTTCTCCCGCTGAGAGACAACTCTGTATGGGAAGCTAATTCAAATGCAGTTTTCGTCTTGCCAAAATTACGTAACTCCCACGTTCCTCCTCCCACAATAGTCTTAGTCTTCTCACCAGCGCCACCAACCTCACAGATGAGTGACGCTCACAGAGACTTGTCTTCTAAATCTTCAGTCTTGTTTCTTACTTGTTCTGTTTCAATAAGGATGTCATTCCCTTCCCCCCCCCCCCCCCCCCCAATCTTGTCCCGCTGCCGAAACTGGTGATTACCAGTTGGCCTGGTGCCAAACCTGCCTTTCATCTCGCCTCCAAGAGCTCACTAGATTCTCAGATTAAAAAGTCAGACCGACTTGAGCATTCTCGCTACAACTTGAAATCCCTCCCACAAATTCTTGCCCTCTTAATTAGCTGGTTCTTGGTTGGATAATAAGGTCGTGGGTGAACATGTCAAGGGCCAGTCCAACGGCAAAGGGGAGACGGGAAATATATATACTTTCCAACCATCGATGGTAAGCGATCTCCCATCAACTGGCTACCCCAGAAAATGACACAGATGAATCCTAGTCATGACCTACAGTCAACAGCTGTGAAAAAACAGAGCAGTTATGGACGCAAGATCACACTCAACACCCACGATATTCGTCTCAATAGCTTGTAATGACTGAAGGAAGAAAGGTGAGATTAAAACAGTCCAGTCTTTTTAGATGTATAATGAATGCATTCTAGATCGAAAAAGACTGAACAGTTCTTACCTCACACATTTCACGATACAGCCAGTACAGAATATCGCTCGATTTCTCACCTGGACAGAATCTATTAATCCCCTAAATGCCTCTTATCATGTCAGATTCGCTAGGTCTACAGTAAATATTTCGTTCTCGTTTGGAAGAAACAAGTCGTAAATAACATCGCATGTCTCTCAACCTTTACACATCTCTCTGGGCAATTAAGTGGATCGTTAAGACCTGCCAAAAGCATTTTCAAACGTTAAACTCATATCAATTCCAAAACAGAATGCTTTATTTCTTCCATCTGTTATTCGACCTTTTATATCAATACATCACAACAGTCGCAAATTTGTGCAAAAGCCATATTTCGTCGTCTTGGTTGTGTGGGCCCGAAGTTGTAAGAAAAATGAAGAGGAGAATCCCCAAATCGTCCCTTCTTTTGGTTGCGGTGTTCGACAACCTCATCCTTAGCGTTCCTTACCTTAAAGTACTGCAAGACTCCAAGCTTAAGAGTAACAACGGGATCTGCTAGAGCGTTATGCCATTTCTCATCTGAACTGCACTGAATATAGCTCAGCTTCTCATGCTATTGTAGGAGTTTATTTCTATACTACCTTAGGTACTTCTTCTGGGAAGGATATATATATATATATATATATATATATATATATATATATATATATATATATACCGTCAAAATATAAGGCAGCTTTATCAGATCCACTGGAGAGCCTGCTAGCAAGTTATTTTCCACAGGTACTTTTAGATGGTGTTCCTCCTGGGAATACTGTCCATCTTCATCCACTGATAAAAGCCAAGCCCTTCCCTGCCTGGTCTCCCTCCGGGCCGTGTGCAATCTTAGGAGGAAGGATCCTCCTCCCGAAGCCACACGCTTCAACTTGACAGACGAAATTTCTCATTGAAGAGACGAGAGAAAGTCTTCCCCCACTGACCCCTCTTCACGTCATGCAGTAGACTGTGGTAACTGGCGAATCCCAGCGGTAACAACTCCTCGCTAATGACCACACTCTAAGCCGCTAATTGTAGCGACGCCATCGCTCTCTCGAAAACGGATACTTGTGCCTCGTTAATAATAACGCCATGCATAACTCCTGTCTATAACCAGAGGTCTCACTTTAATGCCTTTATTGGTGAGTAAGTTTCAGGATGGGTCTTTTAAGGAAGGCCGATGTTCACACAGCAGTGGAGGAGGAGGAGGAGGAGAAGGTCAAGAAGTTACAATGGCAGGTCCTCATCCTGGACGTGTGCTACGAACAACATGCAATCAGGTTTAAGCACCACGTGATGAAGTCCTTACATCTACCTATACTACTACATCTACCTACACTCTCTGCGTTCAGTCAGGCAGCAGCATCTTTCTATACTTCCTCAAGTTCTCGTCAATCAAGACAACACACTATCATATTTCAGAATTTCTTTCTTTCCGTTTGTTTTTGTTTTTTGCTTCTTCCACTTCCTCGTCCATCTTCCGCACAAGTGGCGTCTCGAGGACGTAGTTGTCTAGACGGGATACATCCTGAGCATCCTTAAGGATAAGAGGGGAAAAAAAGAATCTTTGTCTTTCATCAGTTAAATAACAGGATGCTGCTGGAGGCTCTCTCTCTCTCTCTCTCTCTCTCTCTCTCTCTCTCTCTCTCTCTCTCTCTCTCTTTTGCTTTTTTTTTATACCATCCCCTACGAGGCCATTCTCGGTGTGACCCTTCCTTCATCCTGGGAGGGAAAACTGCTTTTTTTTTTTTTTAATCTTTTTTTTAAGGCATGAGGGATTCTTCTTCTACGGTCTGTTGGGTCGCTTCCAAAGAGGGAGGCCTTCCTCCCGCCACCCGCATTCCTCTCAAGCCGGGGAGACAACTGTGATGACAGGTGAGTGGCCCCATCAGTGTGTTTGGGGAAGACTGGCTGGCCTTGAAGGGTAGGGTGGGGCAGGGCAGCCAAAGGGGCTGTGCTTGTGAACTCTTCATCTTAAGGTCGTCCACGACGATGCACTGGTTACCTCCCTACGTACCTCCAGGCACGACCATTGGTCAAGGCCACCTCAGCGGTGGACGACGCAGGTAGTCTTGGGAAGAAACTCCCTCATATCAACTCTGGGGAAACTCTCTCTCTCTCTCTCTCTCTCTCTCTCTCTCTCTCTCTCTCTCTCTCTCTCTCTCTCTCTCCATGCAGATGCCCTGCCTATCTCTCCCTAACTGTCGTCTCTCTCGCCACAACTCTGCTCCCCGCACCACACAACGTTCCTCCCCCAAACCACCCAGCTGTCTTCCCCTCCCCAAACAGGTTGCCTCCCCACCCCTCACATCTGTCCTTCCCTTACAGGAGCTCTCCCCACCCATAAAGCTCTCCCACACAAATGTCCTCCCCTCGTTAAACAGGTTTACTCCTCTTCCCATACAGGTGTCCTTTCCTCCCCACTCAACTGTCTTCCTCTCCCCATCTGGCTAAACTCCCCTCCTCACACATCTGCCCTCTTCCCTCCTCTAAGATATCTTTATCAAGAGTGAGTGAAATGTTTTCGAAACAAATAAACAATTTCCAATCAAAAATAAATCGTAGTATGTGTAACGGGTTTAATTAAACCCTGGCACAGCTGACGTCGGGGGACAAAACTATCTATTTTTTCCCATCTATTTTTATAAACAGGACAAAGAACGAGGGACACAGAACCATTTGCTATACTATGATAATTATCAAACACAAACACAATTAGACTGTGTGCGATGATAAATGAACAAATGAACTTCCATCTCATTTCCTGAATCAACATGGGGGAAGGGTAATGTTATGAAAATCACGACTCAAAATACCCCAACCCATTCTCTCGGCCCAAAGTGATATCAAGAGTGTAATCTTTCGCATTACTCCGGTGCCAACAACACTCTCTCCTTGCTACCTTATACAATACTCCAACTCTCGCCCTTGGCTCACGTGGCAGAAGAAGTCGTAACGACACTGAAGGGTAACAGGAGTGTTTGGAAGGCACTGGAGTGAGGATTCAATGCTTATATCAGCTCTGGAATACCCACCCGCTATACCACGACCCCGTCCCAGACCTAATAATCCCCGACCTTAATCAACCCGCTTAACCGACAGGACCTTCGTCTGTGTATGTTCAGTCAGTTCACGTGTGGGTACAGCGAGAGTTGTGTGTCTACTACTACGAGACTCCGTGTGCCTCAGATGAGCTCCCCGTGTGGGTAAGCCCGCGCGGCGTGTTGAAGCGCTCTCCTCCTCCCTAGCCACTCACATCTGTCGCAGGTAAAGGCATCTACATGAACCAGTTCAAGCGACCCTGAAGTGTCTTGGAAAGAAACTACAGTCGCGAAAATAAAGACGATGATAATGGGTAAAATATGTACCACCGTATGATATATATATATATATATATATATATATATATATATATATATATATATATATATATATATATATACAGTATATGATATATGAATGCACGAGGTACCGCAAGCCATCACAAACTAGGTATGCAAAAGCCTGGTTTAGTGATTTTTAGACAAATAACGCACACGGTGAACACGAAAGACCACATGGAGAGACTCGCGAACTTCTTGAGCTGAACGTATACCGCAAATAACGACGGAAGACGACATCAACCAACACAAACGGCCAAGGAACAACATGATGACAGGATAATGGGGGCCTGAGAGGGATCAAACCCGGGGAATCGCGGAAGCTAAGCTATATCACGAAAAGCGAACGACTGAAGAGGAAAGAATAAAAGGAAAAAAAAAAAAAACGAGAAAGACACGGCTTCGAAACCCGTGTTTGTAATCTCATAACAAAGGCCGAGCGTACGTAGCGCCCCGGATTTACTCTAATGGCGACGACCTGGCTGGCCATGACAAGAGGGAGGAATGAACAACATAACAACACGCAGAACCAGCCAACCCCTACGGTGACGGTACACACAGTCTAAAACAGTAGGCATTAAACGACAGGACTGTGGCGGGGGCCGGAGATAAAAACGACGGTTTATACCGATTCAAACGATATCAAAACCACTTATCGTCGAGTTTAATGTTCAAAAAACTAATAATCCTTCCATTCACTCGTGTGGTGGCCCAATTTTCGTAGGGCCTTCTTTTTTCCCCCCATCTCCTGCGGACGTGCACGAGAGCCAGGACCGCTGTTGAATCAAAGGGGTACATCAATGGGATGACGACGTATTGTGAGGGGTGAAGGGCGTGCAGCAAGACGGAGGAGAGGAGGAGGAGGAAAGAATAGAGGGAGGAATGGATAGAAGGTATGGGAAGGGAGATATAATGGTGTCAGGAAACTAGGAGGGAGCACGAATGAGGGAGACTTTACTTCTTTTTTCTTTTTCGGTCAACAATAATCAGGGAACACTCCACAAACGCAAAACCTCCATTTCCCTCTATACTAAGCCCGTCACAAGCCAGCTGTCACATGAGGACAGAGAGACATACAGACAATCACAGACACGCAACAGACATTCGGTCAAACACACACACAACGTTAAAATGACCAAACCCTCCACTTTGTACGTCCCCCACCCCGGACAACGAGTGAGGTGTGGGGGGCAGTGGGGGTAAATTACAGCTGCTGTTAACACAACCCTCGCGGACGTATTAAAATATCAAAACACACACACATACACACACACACACACACACACTGATTACAACACCTTCCCCTTGGCGTTGGCGGGGAAAGGGAGGCGGGTCGGGTGATTACAGTCGTGTTTACAACTGTACATAAATATTGAGTTTATAATTACGGCACCAGGAAAGACCTCTATAATGGCCGGATGATTAAGATGTGCCGTGAAAAAGAATGATTCAGGGTAGAGATTAAGACTTGAATAATCACTGCAGGTCTGGTGGAAACCAAAATAGCTATAATCTAGGAATCAATGATTAGGTTAGGTTAGGTTTGACTGCATTAGGTTAGGTTAGGTTAAGTTAAGTTAGGCTAGGCTAGGTTAGGTTAGATTAAGTTAGGTTAAGTTAAACAAAGTTTTGCTTATCTCTGGTTAGGCTGTGTTTGGTTAATTCTGGGAGTGTATCAGTGACTGCAGCCAACAACAAGGTGGAGGTGGTAGTGGTGGTCCAGAGGGACTCTTACGACTGTCAACAGACTGTAGGGCGTTACAGTCGACTGTCTTGTTACAAGCGTGACGCCTCAATCGATATAGCTCGTACGTAACACCAAAGAAGGCCCAGGTACGACCACAAAAGGTACTTCAATATGACCAGTGTACACCACAGAAGGCCTAAGTACGACCACAAATAGTACTCCAATATGACCGGTGTACAACCACAAAGGGTCGTCCTATATACATATATGGTGCACGACCACAAGGACCGTCAACGACCCCCCCAACAGGTATCACTACCACCTGCATATCTCTGGTGTGCACGACCACAGGCCCGGTGGGAGGAAGGTCGTGCACGGCAATCTTCCATCATCCGTCAAGCCTTTGTCCACATGTGAGCTTTTCAGCGAGCAGGCTGCTCCTGTCCTCTCTCGACTGTGCCATCCGCTTTAAATAGCAACGAGATCATTCCCTTCCCCGCCTCTCCTCCTCTTCCTCTCCCTCCCTCTCTCTATTTACCCCTTGGTTCCCCCCCCTCCCTTTTTTTTTCCTGTGTGTGTGTGTGTGTGTGTGTGTGGGCGGCACTTTACTCCTCCCGTCTACCCTCAGCGGTGCCTCCTCCCATCGTCCCCCCCCCCCCCGCACCCCCCTAATCATCACAGGACGGGGGAAAGAAACGGGAAAATAATGCCTGCCATGTTGCTGTTGTAACAAAGGTTAGTTGGCACCACGCTGGGGAGGGAGGAAGGGAGGGGGAAAAAAAAAAAAATAAACGCCGCTGCAGCACAACGTGCATATTTTGGCAAGCATCGGCCCCTGGTCTAAAGGGTAGGGGGTAGGAATGTGGAAGGGAAGGGAGGGCAGGATGTTGGGCAAGGAGGGAGGGGGGAAGGGAAATGAAAGGAGGGAGGTTTAGGGCGGGCGGGCGTTGTGGTGTGACTAACGTAGGTGGTTCTGATTGAGAGTTCGTGACCCGGTGGGTCGTTTTTTTTTTTCCTGCTAAACTCGAGACATGAATGAGATCATGTATCACTCAGGAGCCACACTCCTTCACCTGGTATCTTGGCAACACCAGCGTTACCTCTCCAACTACACTCAGCCGCGACATGATTATGGTCACACACACACACACACACACACATGGTCTCCTCGCTATGGAAAATCAACTCTCCATTCACTCTCTCGAGGCCCATCAGCCCTATGGACAGTAACACCAAATATTGGTCTTGTTTAGATAACTTGCTTATCTCTCTCTCTCTCTTCTTGTCCAGACCCGCCAATTTTATGGGTCACTATAGCTATCCGATTTAATTACAACCATGTTTACACCGCGTGTCCTTCCACAGTTTCTTAACTCCCCCATTACATCATTAACATCCCCCGTTTTCCTACACCCTCCCCTACCTTCATCCACCCTCTCCTGGTCATTCTTTCCCCCACCACAGGAATATAAACTCTGGGTTGACCCAGCAGGGCGGCGCGCGACATGGGGGCCACATGCTCCCGCCAGCAAGGAAGCCGCCGTGGCTGACCCTCTGTACGAGAAGTTTCATGGGAAGGATCCTTGGCCGTACTCCTCCCTATTGGCTACCTCGTGTTCCTCTGACCACCATACGTTCTTCTGGCCACCACACGTTCATCTGAGCATCACACGTTCCTCTGACCACCGCACGTTCCTCTGGCCATTACACGTTCCTCCGACCACCACACGTTCCTCTGACCATCACACGTTCCTCTGGCCACCACACGTTCCTCTGACCATCACACGTTCCTCTGGCCACCACACGTTCCTCTGGCCATCACACGTTCCTCTGACCATCACACGTTCCTCTGGCCACCACACGTTCCTCTGGCTATCACACGTTCCTCTGACCACCACACGTTCCTCTTGGCTACCTCACGTTCCTCCGGTCGCCTCACGTTCCTCTGGCCACCTCACATTACTATGGCTACCAGATCCTACTTCGTTCGATTATTATTCTTTACTCCCCGTCTTTCTCCATCTCATCTCTTCTTATTTTGCTCTTATTTTACTTCGTTCCTCTCTTCTGCAGGTCTTCCTCCTCAGCACCAGGTCACGCACGACTCCCACCTGTATGGCGATGTGCTAGTCACACTAAACCCTTGACCAAGAACGGTACTACCTATGGGCACACCTGTACGACCCTTGAGCACGACAGCACGAACTTTGGGTACGATGGGGGTAACGTACGATCTGATCCTTTAAGGTCGTATCAAAGGCCAGGTCATCCTACCCAAGGGTCGTGCCGTCGTGCTCAAGAAATTGGGACGACTAGAGGGGGGAAGGGGGATCGTCGGAGTCGATACGACCTACGAGGGGGGGGGGGGGGGCGTCAACACTACACACTGTAGACTGGCGATACTGCTCGACTCCTTCCCTCCTCTCCCCCTAGCACCACTGCCCTGTAGTACCGGTGCTGACCGAAGGAGGGATTTCTGGGGTGTCCACTACCACCCTAGTTCGAACCTATACCGTGGAATCTTGTCAAAAAAGTCTCTTTTCTATTTTCTCTTACTTGGTATACTCTCACCTCTTATTAGACACATCACAGCCACAATATATATATATATATATATATATATATATATATATATATATATATATATATATATATATATACACACACTATCCGGAAGCATATTCAATTCATAACATATAAAATATGCACATGCTATTTCTACCAGCAGGACGCTATTCATATATTCCACGTATCAAAACACGGGACACTGGAAACCATACGACCAACCTCGCTCCGTCCATGGACCATCACACTTCCATGATAACGAAAAAAAAACGTTTACCCTCACACATTTCATCCGAATATTTCTATATCCCTTTCAAAATATTCAGTTTCTTGAAGCATCCAAATATCCCGTTACTCCTAGTCTTGTACTCTTGAGGCTGCTGGAGCTAAAGACTCTTAGTTTACCTCGGCGAGAGACAGGAGTTCGTCACTGGCGTGGCAACACTGCGCTGACTCCCACCCTCCTCCTCCTCCTCCTCCTCGTCACCAAAGCGGCCGCTGGCACTGCCCACTGTTGGCACCGTGGCACCCTAGGTGTCACCCTCACATCTAGACCACTCATCACATGGCTCACTACATGTCCACAATAAACCCAGCCAGACACTGCACCTAACACAGCATCCAAGACACAGGTAAAATCTACGAAAAAACGTAAAAAAAAAAAATGCTTCATATTCGTCTTCCCGTTACAGTCTGTTAACCTTCCGTTACACACCGTTGTAGCATCTGTTTAGAAGAATTCTCGTTCCAGATCACTCCATGGCTACAAACGCTCTCCCTGCATTCATGTCACTCAGACACATCCATCTATCTATCTATCTATCTATCTATCCATATATATATATATATATATATATATATATATATATATATATATAGCACTAGTTCATTTACCGACAGCATCAATAGCAAGTGCCCAAATCGCCCTATTTTTAGCTTCGTTTGGCCAGCCTGACGGCAGGGAGGGATGGGTGGAGCGATAGGTCGGGGAGGAAGGGAGTGCAGTGGCTGCCAGGCACACGTCACGGACCCTCGCTCTACCACACCGTAACAACCAAACAACTGCATCCCATCCCTCCCCTTCCAACCAAACACCCACCCCCCCACACAACCATACCAGTTCAAGGACACCAGCGAGTAGTGACAGTGTGTCTGTTGCCAAAGCCGTAGCTGTACCCACCCAGGTAGGCCAGTTGAGTGCGTGGGGGGGTACGGAAAACAAATATGCAGGCCGAGGTGAGTGTGTTTTCCCCACATCGCCTTGGATTATATTCCTTAGGCATCAGAGTCTGGTGTTTCTGTTGCCAAGACTGGGAGGCTGTTCAACATTCGAGCATTCTTTCTTACCATAAAAAGCCTTGGTACTCACTTCCCATATCATTTACATTTACGTAAAAAAAAAACACAATTGTGTAAAGAAACACAATTGTTTGCTGAAATTCAAGGATATAATACTTATAAAAACAAAAATCCCGTTACAAGGACTGTTAATGAATAACCATTCTTCGTCGAGTACAAAAGATGAGAGTTTTCCCCCCATGTTAGGACAATTGGGCGAAAGGAAGAAAACGCTGGACATCCAGAGAAAGTGGGACGCGAAAGGACAGACTTAAAGAATTACGAAGATTATGCACGAACGAGGAACAAGAGGGAGAACCGACCGACTGAGAGAAGAGAATCCTACTGGACTCTGGAACACCATCTGCCGTGGTGTCAAGATGGTCTTAAAAACACACAGGAAAATCCACTCCGTCTTGTAAGATGTCCGAACGAGAACCGTTTCCCCATGTGTGATTACTTGACCACAGTGAGGACCCTGATCGTACGAGCCTCTTCCCTTGGTGCCTTAAGTAATCAGTGGCAACGAAAACCTCTCTTTTTTCTTTTTTCAGTTTCCCTTAATACGTAAAAACTGACTTACCTCACTTGGTGGGCTAAGTAATTACGAATTATATAAATCTATTTTTCGTTTTCTTTCCCCATAAAAAACGAAAAACGTAGTAATTACTAATTATATAAACAACTTATTTTTCGTTTTCTTTCCCCATAAAAAACGACGTAAAAACGTGGTAATTACTAATTACACACACATTTTTCCATTCTATTTCCCCTTAATACGTAATAACGACATACAAAATGTAAATGTAAATTTGGTTTCATTTAGTGTTGTATACTCTTCTAGTTTACTTTAGTAACCCAAATACACATTTCATCTATTTTTTTTCTACCGAAAGCGTATGTATTGTCCTAATTTGACTCTGATTATTTTGTTTCGTTTTCTTTTCGGTTAGGCTGGGCGTCCGTTTTCTCTTAATGGGTCACATGAGAGTGTATGGCCCGCTGACTGCATCACACTTGTCAGCTTTAGCTTTATAAGCTGTACGTCCAACTCAAGCTGGAATCTCGGGTAAAGCTTTAAGTGTGACCCTGTGTTAGCAGGAAAAATGCGGGGAAGTTGAGGATTATGTGTCTGATGTCTTCACTGTGTAAGCTGAAGCTTGAACATGAAGGGCCCCTGAAAACCTCCAAAGGTGTCCGTCCTTCCCTACAACTGGAAGGAGCGCAGCCTTGAAGCTACAAGAATCCGTGGAGAAGGGGTCCTTGGAGTTATATAATGATAATAATAATAATAATAATAATATTAATAATAATAATAATAAATAAATAAATAATAATAATGTACCTGTGATAATTATAGGTGTAACATATCATTTACTTCCCGCCATACATATCCAGCCACGTCTGACTGCCATTATGACGAAGTTGCCAGTCCGTCACGTCCGACTTGCCGGTAACCGTCACGTCGGAGTTGCCGGTCCGTCACGTCTGAGTTGTCCGTCCGTCCAGTGTGAGTTGCCAGTCCGTCACGTCGGAGTTGCCCGTCCGTCACGTCGGAGTTGCCCGTCCGTCACGTCGGAGTTGCCCGTCCGTCACGTCGGAGTTGCCCGTCCGTCACGTCGGAGTTGCCAGTCCGTCACGTCTGAGTTGTCCGTCCGTCCAGTGTGAGTTGCCAGTTCGTCACGTCCGAGTTACCGGTCCGTCACGTCTGAGTTGCCGGTCCGTCACGTCGGAGTTGCCGGTCCGTCACGTCACGTGGCAAATGAAATAAAATGTGGCTGTCAGCATCCCAAGAGGGGACGGAGGAGGAAGAGGAGGAGGACGACGACGACGAATCAGAGCAGGAGCAGCGGTAAGTGAAGGATGAGAAGCAGGAAGACACGGAGAGAAATGAAAACGGTACAACGATCAGATGTGTGGCTATGGGAGGTAGGAAACGCGGAGGATACGTGGACAAGGCGAAGGAAAGGCGAGGTGGACGCGTAAGGAAGGAAGGCGTGGTGGAGGAGACGTGAGGTTTGGGGGAGTGGGGCGTGGAGGATATGCCGGAGGGGTGTGTTATGAGAGGGTGTGGGTCAAAGACACGCCGTGGGAGGGATCCCATGACCACCAATACATAAACAAGGGCGGCCATCCCTGGCACCTGGCCCGGCTGCTGGACGTGACTCACTGACATCTGCCGGAGGCACACCACCACCTCACCTGCAGCCCACAGGTAACTCACCTGCGACCCACAGGTAAACCACTTCCTCTGCATCCCACAGGTCCTCAACACGGTAAGTCCCACACATTAAATCAATACAAAATATATAAATCGTAAGTAAAACTTATAACTCAAATGGCGTGGGATATTGCTGGACTCCGGGTCACGAAGACCTCAGCAAGATAACGTGATCGCGGTGGTCACGAACACTACCCTACTATACACAGGGGTAAACAACATGATAACATCAATGACTGACAGTGTATACTGACGTGGAGGTAAATCACCACGATCACTGCGCGGCGAAGTGAGTCTTATCGGCGAATGACGATCAATTTCCTTCTGAGAAGAAGGGAGTACGAGGCAGGCAGGCAGCCTCAGACCTGGGAGGTGTATTACCGGTAAACCCCACCCCCCCCCCCTTCTCTCTCTCTCTCTCTCTCTCTCTCTCTCTCTCTCTCTCTCGATTATCGGAAGGGTTAGTGACGACTGCAATTCAGTGGCTGTTAAGTGTCACATCTTTGGCCCAAGTTGCCGGCCTTTCCTCCTGCCTCATCCACATGAAGACTGCTAGCATTCACTCCACGAACCTACCACCTCTCCATCTCACAGATAACACTTGACCCGCACGTAACTCGCGCTACTTGATCTCCGTAACGATAGATTTTCCGGCGGCGAGCGCCACGCGCTAGCCCTGCCAACTGGTAATGCATCGTAATATAAGCACATTTGAGTATGGAATCGCATTTTTTTCTTCAATCATTACGTAAAGCGGAATGAAATTACACAGTCAAAAACAGATTCCTCCTGCCTAAACAAGTTAAAATAAATGGACGGATGAATACATAAATGTTTCCAAGGGTTGACGTGACCAGGCGCTATCATTCTTTCCCCTCACCTGAGAACATAATTTAAGTCTGATGATCCCAACTACGTGATCTCATCACGCTAATCACCAGACGACCCAATCACGCTAATCACCATTCGACCCAATCACGCTAATCACCACGTTAGAACCACCGGTGACGCCATCGTCACCTCACGTAACGCCCCAGCCAGTAGAGAGTTCAACTGACGGAGGCAGACGTCCACCACATCAATGTCATCCCCTATATATATATATCGGTCGTTCCGAGACACATGCTGGGTCATATATCAGAGGGCGAACTCAAATATCTTTCTCATTCTCTCCTGCTTGACCCTTAGAGCGATTACCCTGATCCTAGCCATCCTCATGAGATTCACAGACACAGATACACTGACCCATCCCTGATCACTCATCAAAGCAAACAACTCCATTCCCATGCACATCAAGCAAGGGCCAAACTCTTGCATCTAAGAAGGTATTGGTTCTTCCTTAATAATTATCAAACTAACCATCTGTTATCAATATATACACCCTTCAATAACAAACTGACTATCCAATCTTCCCTAGCAACCAATCTTGATCCTTTTGTTGTTATCTACAATTCATTATGCGTTCTACTGTCCCCCTCACTACGATCCATAAAGCGATCTGCATTTCATTATCCCTCACACTACAGTCACCCACAGTTCTATCCAGCGTTCCCCGTGTCCACCATTCACCACTGTAAGGAAGGAACGAATTATCCCAGCCCACACCACACCAGGAGAGCCCCGATCCCGAGGCGACCCACACGGCGATGACGCAAAGGAGCGAAAGGGGGCGATGACGAAGTAGGGGGTGGCAGGGGAGACCAGAGGAAGCAAAAGGGATACATGGGGGGATGATGAGTAAGCAGGGGTGGGAGGAAACACAAGAAAAAAGGGGCTAAAGGGAACACACACACACACACACACACACACACACACACACACACACACCAATAACCCGTTATTTATCTATTAATTCACTTATTAAACATCAGCCTAAGACAAGCAGGCACTTATCATTCGACCAGACCCTGGGGATAATAAACACCTGAGTTGGGTGTAGGCCAACTGCCAGGCCCAAGATTCGGGCCCATGAGGGTCCGAACATGGGCTAGCCCGCTACGAAGAGAGAGAGAGAGAGAGAGAGAGAGAGAGAGAGAGAGAGAGAGAGAGAGAGAGAGAGAGAGAGAGAGAGAGACCCGTAAAGACTGCCAGACATTCCCACATAACTCATCATCAAGCAGGGGCAATTCCACATGATCACAGTGGCATCATAAACCAAGAACGAGGCACAGGAGCTCGCGGCCATAAGGCTGAACTTACGAAACGACATAAAACAATGGCGCATACTGACGCTCCTTCACGAAATGAGAGACGCATACAGGAGCTCCTTCACGAAATTAGAGACGGATACATTACCTACTTCACGAAATAAGACCCGCATACAAGAGCATCTCTCACGAAATAAAAGATGCATAAAAAAAAGCAACTTCGGAAAATAGGGGAAGGGTACACGAGCCCTTCACGAAATATATGAGACGCATGCGGGAGCATCTCACGAAATAAAGAGACGCACAAAAGAGCACCTTCACGAAAAAAGATAAAAAGACATGCAAAACTCATTCACGAAATGACAAGACCTACGCAGGAAACCCTTCACGAAACGAAGGGGCGGATAAAGATGCTTCTTCACGAAAATACGAGACGCACACAAGGGCTCCTTCACGAAACAAAGAGACGAACACAGGAGCGTGCGAGACGCAGATGCAACTAAGAGCCAAAATTCGAGCGTCTAGTCTTTACTGGCCCGGGATTATAACCATAACAGTGGGGAAAATTCCCTAAATCTCTCATCCCTCAGACAAAAGCCCAGGATCCTCCCCTGCCATTTACCAGGAGCCTCTGGCAATCCTCGTATTATATTGACACTCGTGCAACACCTCCTTCAGCCGCGACCTTTTTCTCCCCGACCCGATCCGGACGAGACGTGAGCGGATCACGATGTTATTCCACCGGAGGCCGTAACGTCGACTATCGCGCGGTAACACTGGCCGAGTTCGACCTTCCCTGCAGCGGGGCAAAACCTGCCAAGCGACCCGAATGCACGGAACACACAATATACTACTAATGTCAACAGGGAAGCAGCCAATTTTCTTCGAGATAACAACGATCATTTGGTTTTTGTCTCTCCTGTGCAGCGGAACTCACACATTCCTCTCATGTCGGTGGTGAGGTGTGGTCGACACGGGGATGGTGTGTGGTGACTGGGTTGTGGTGAAGTGAGGGGGGATGTGTTGATGAATGTAGCCATATGTTGATCACAGTGATCCGTGTACACTGTGATGATGCGTGGTGATTCTGGAGTCGTCTGGCGAACGTGGTGATGTGGACCCCCTGCCTGGGGCATATATATTGGTGGCTAAGATGTGAAAAGGTGAGGAGGTGATCTGTCGTGGCTTGTTCTAATGTTAGGGTCACGACATGGACGCTATTCTGAGCAGGTCTCTCCACCCGGTACAAGAACATTCCTAAAAACCTGAAACTTCACATCAACTGAACACCAGAAATAGAGACCATGACAGTGCATCTACTGGATATAAAAGCAATGAGTTTAAGCGTCACTGTATCCCATATTTCTCTACAATTTTCATAACGACTCTACTTAAGAGAGGCGTTGAAAGTCCATCAGCAACATAGCAAGAAATTTTAAATGATCATGCCTCACAATGAGGGGTCAACTCAGGCTACAAATAAAAGGTGGCTCAAAACTGCCCCCTTGTACAACACCACGTCAGAGTCAAACATTATCTAATTTGATCATTTTCGTGCCTTGAAGATGTAAACAAATACCCAGTTTTGGCAGGGAATACGCTCTTCTTGGGTAAGACTTTATCAATAGTCTTATATGTGTTTCCACTTCCTCGAATGCCTTAAACACACGGAGGAGTAGACAATATCAAGTGATCTTCAGTGGCAAAGTAGCAACACACGTGACGAAGGCGAGTCAAAAGCTTCCTTTCCTTTGGCCCAAAAGAAAGTCAATTTGTACGAGAGATCCATCACCTGATTCACCAGCATGTGTTAAGTAAAACTGTCATTTATTCCATCAGGAGATGATGATGTTCTACATTACTGAGGATAGGAACTAACAGAATCGAACATTCAATCGTATATGGTACCGAACCAAACAATGAATCATTCACCTGTCTTCTTTCCCAACCCAGAGAACTGCACACAACTACATCTAGTTGAAACCATTACACGACATCTACCTACCATGCCGAAACCAGCAACATTACCATGACACTTAGCCTTACCATACGTGTACCAATGAGATAACCAAATGTGGACCTACCTACCATACACGCACCAATCAAGTACTATACGAGAGCTACCATTCCTACAAAAGTCACACTACCATCACAGCTACCATGCCCGAACCAATCAGACTACCATGCCTGAACCATAGTCACATTACCATGACAGCTACCATTCCCGAACCAATCAGGCTACCATGCCAACAAGTCAGACTACCATGACAGATACCATGCCCGAACCAACCATACTACCATGCCTGAACCAATCAGGCAACCATGCCAACAACAGTCACACTACCATGACAGCTACCATGCCCAAACCAATCAGGCTACCATGCCAACAACAGTCACACTACCATGACAGCTACCATGCCCAAACCAATCAGGCTACCATGCCAACAGCAGTCACACTACCATGACAGCTACCATGACCAAACCAATCAGGCTACCATGCCTACAACAGTCACACTACCATGACAGCTAACACGCCTATACCAATCAAGCTCCCATGCCACTTTTCAACCACAGCAGCAACCCATCCCAAATACCAGGCCATTCCATCACCATTTGCCGCCACTACTTTCCACTCCTCAGCTTTAAAACAGACCACATCAATCCCCTCGGAAAGTCATCAACCCAACCGTCATTCTGCACCTAACTAGTCCCGCCGTAACTACCCGTCCAGCTGACCAACCATATTTCAGTGGACGTTTGAATTACGAACCGTCTATCTGTTGGCAACACATCCGAATTTTCTATTTCACTCTCATTCTTTTTCTTTTTTTTCCCCTGCAGTTGTCTGAATGCTAACTACAGCTGCTCCCTCAACATTAACATTATAATTAAAACTCCTGAAACTGTGGAACAACGACGAACCAGATTTGGACTAAAGGTGTTTGTGTTTATGAAGTCAAGTATCAAATGAAAGCAGAACTTTTCGGCATTCAAAATGAAAGAGTCATGAAGGCATAACTTTAAGTATTCATAGCGAAAGTACCCATTACCTCCCAACTGCCAGAATGGACTCGAAACATTATCCAAAAAAACTTTATATATATATATATATATATATATATATATATATATATATATATATATATATATATATATATATATATATTTATTCCTATGAGTCTACGGGGAAAATGAAACACGATAAGTTCCCAAGTGCACTTTCGTGTAATAATCACATCATCTGGGGAGACACAAGAAAGAAATATAAGTCAGTTGTGCGTGTGTGTGTGTGTGTGTGTAATGATGAATACATTCATAAGAATTAAACTATATCCCCTGAACCATTTACCGAAGCCGTCCAAACATTACCTCGAACCCAACAAATTTCATCTACAGTTTCCAGACGTTAACAACCTCACTAATCAAATCCAGAGCCACTAAAAATATAAAAGAAATAAAAAAATCTGAAAAAAAAAATGGGCCAGATTCACCGCTAACTTCACCCCATTTTCGACGCCCAGTTTATCGACCCAAAACTTTAAAAAAACAAACTCGCCCATTCAAAACACACGCCTCCACTGTTTCCAACAAAACCGCCCACATTGAGGCAACGTATGGCCGAATACTCAGTGACAGCTGTCCGAATTCTAACACAGTACCAAATGCTGAAAATGGCAACATCGCCGCTCGCGTTGCCAGAAAACCTGGACACGTCGTTCCTCAAGTCTTGTATCCAACTACATTCGTGCCGTACGCAACAACCCTAATTAACCAACCAACCTCACCATAATTTACGACTACCAACCTTAGTTCTACCCCCTACCTACCCTAATTTTGCGCCTATTAACCATAATCTTGTACCAGACTACCTTATGTATCTATCCCAATTTTGCACCTAACTTTCTTTTTTTTTATTAATCCTAATTTTTGAGCCTATTTGTCATAATTCTGTACCAAAGTGCCCTAATTCTATATATTTCCTAATTCTGCATCTGTTTCGTATCTATTCTCATTTCGCACCTAACTGTTCCAACTTTGCATGTTCTAATTTTTTTACCTGTTCAAATTTTGCACTTTTTTCTTGCACTTTTTTTTTTTAACCATACTTTTGAACCTAATTCATATCAATGTATCCTAATTTCCCACCTAATATCACTGTATCTACCCTAATCTCGCACCTACTTACCCACATCTGTAACTAATTACACTAATTTTCAATCAATCTTACACCTATCTCGTTTAATTTCGTATAGTCATTTTTCACCAAACCCTAATTATGTTCCTCTTAACCCTAATTTCTCACTCCACCACCCTAATTTAGCATTTACAATTTTGCGCTGTCATAATTCTGCATTATTCAAAATTCTGCACCAAACTCTAATATCTATCATATTTCTGCACCGTACCCTAATTTTTCACCCACTTGACCCAATTCTTTCCCTCTATCTTAAATATTATATCCAACTACCGTAATTCTGCACCAAAAAATTCTAACTTTATACATTTCAACAACGCAAAATGCTTACCAAACGACACTAATGTTCTTTTTGCTTAACAGCTCCCACGAAAGCGCCGGGATTTCGTCTATGCCCCTCAAAGACTTCAAACCCTGTTGAGGTACACTAACGAACCGATACCATGAGCGCATGACGCCATGACTCGAGAGGAACACTATGATGACACTGGATGACACCACTGCCTCCGCATCAGCCCTCATGACGAAGTGTCATAACATTAGCATATATGTGCCTGACACCCTTGGCCCGCAGTGCGTAGTTCGCTTTAAGGGTTCTTTAAAGGGTGGTAAACGTACGATCCCTCTATCTAACGTCCTCCTCCCTTACACACTCACACTCCATTCTCCCTCCCTCACTCACTCACTCTCCACCCTCCCTCCCTTACTCACTCACTCTCCCTCCTTATTCACTCACTCTCCACTCTCCCTCCCTTACTCCCTCACTCTCCACTCTCCCTACCTTACTCACTCACTCTCCACTCTCCCTTCCTTACTCCCTCACTCACTCTTCACTCCCTCCTCCTGGCTGGCTGTGTGACGAATGTCCACAAACTTCATCCCGACTCGCTGACTAGAGTTAAGACAATACGGGATCTTATCTGCGAACTCGAACTTTCCCGAGTAATGTCAGGCGTGAATCACGAGTGTGGCTGGTGTGTACGACGCGGCAAGCATGAGGAAATGAGGACCTCCAGCTCATGGGAGTACGACACAGTCGGGGCAAGTCGATCAATATGAGCTCTTGGTGTTCCAGGTCATCACAATTCACTTCAAGTTACCAGCACGAATCATAAATCATATGGTACCTGACCACATTACGTCTGCACACGTCTGGACATCTGGTCACCCTTCCCAGGCCCCCCTAATTCCTTATTGGTTAGGTTGGGATCCTTCTACCTACGATATGAGTCGTATGTTACGACCTTAATCTGGAAACAGGTTCTTATTTGAACCCTTTTTGGATGTCAAGCAAGGGGATGCCACAATCCCTTCCACCCAAAAAGAAAACAAAATCCAACTTGACCCCCCTACTTTCATACAACTATAATCGTTCTAAAATTTCCAGATAATCTGTCCGCGGGAACTAAACCTAAAGAGTGGGAGTTAATTGTTGACAGACGACACACGATCACGACAACGCCATACCATTACTGGAGCCATGTTTTTGCGGCTGGAGAGAGAGAGAGAGAGAGAGAGAGAGAGAGAGAGAGAGAGAGAGAGAGAGAGAGAGAGAGAGAGAGAGAGCGCATGGCCAGCAAATGACCAGTTAGCATAAAGTCCTCCTGATGTGCTGTGAACCACCCACCAAACCCTGGCGCACAGAGGCTTTCATGTTGACTCTCGTTCCAGGTTTCGAAACCGGTTTATAGTTTGTTTGTTTGTTTTTTGGTAACATTCGTACCATGTATCGAAGCCGATTCACAGAGGCTTTCTTGTCAACGTTCGTACCATGTATCGAAGCAGGTCCACGGAGGCTTTGAGTCAACTTTCGTACCATGTTTCGAAGCTGGTTCATAGAGGTTTTCCCGGTAACACTCGTATCATAATGTTCTAAAGTCAATTCACACTGGCTTTCTTATTTAACACGGTCAATAAGCAAGGCAAAAGCCAAAGCCCAGGTTTGCTGACCTCATACAATTTGCAAGAAGGTTCATAAAGGTCAAAGCAAGAACGAGAAAAAGACCTTTCCCTGAGGTAAACACCCGCCACACGTTAATGAACTTGTCCGATTTGGCTTCTTTGAGACAATAAATTCTTTATTTCGGTTCAGTGCAGAGAGTAGTTTCCAATACACCAGGAGAAACGGATCCGACTGAATCGAGATAATCGATTGGACTGGATTACAGAATTTAGGCGCGTAAACGAAACAATCTGAGTGAAGCTTATGCGAGACACACAGAAATGCGAACGCGACGAGGACTACAGAAAGACGGAAAAGAATAAAGGAAAGAGCAACGTCATTTAGAGTTATCCAGAATGACAACTACAACCTCACGAGTACACACCTTGCACAACAACAACAATAATAATAATAATAACAATAACAATAATAATAATAACAATAATAATAATAATAATAATAATAATAATAATAATAATAAAATAACTAATAATGATAACAATAATAATAATAACAATAATAATAATAATAATAATAAATAATAAATAATAATAATAATATATACATGTCAAAATACAGAAAGAAGACGGAGAAAATGGACAACAAACGCTTTTAAGTGCTGGCAACCGAGGCATCTCCAGCCACCACCTTGCACACTGTACACTGACTGACACCCCCCCCCCCCACTCCCCCCCCCCCCCCCCCCCCGTTAGAGCACGAAGGTACGACCCGCGAGAGATGCGCCCCGTGAACCTTAGACCTGACCCTTAAAGGTCAAGTTAAAGGTCAGAGGTCACGTCGCTGCATCGTCACGCTCAAGGATCACACTGCATTGCTCATGGGATGATCGTGCCTTCGTGCTCAAGGCTCGTACCACATTGCTCGAGTCGTACCCTCGTGTGTATGGATCACAGATTACTGCTCAGGGTGTCGTGCTCAAGGGTCGTAACGTTGTGCTCAAGGGTCGCAACATCGTGCTCAAGGGTCGTAACGTTGTGCTCAAGGGTCGCAACATCGTGCTCAAGGGTCGTAACGTTGTGCTCAAGGGTCGCAACATCGTGCTCAAGGGTCGTAACGTGGTGCTCAAGGGTCGTAAAGTCGTGCTCAAGGGTCGTAACGTTGTGCTCAAGGGTCGCAACATCGTGCTCAAGGGTCGTAACGTTGTGCTCAAGGGTCGCAACATCGTGCTCAAGGGTCGTAACGTTGTGCTCAAGGGTCGCAACATCGTGCTCAAGGGTCGTAACGTGGTGCTCAAGGGTCGTAACGTTGTGCTCAAGGGTCGCAACATCGTGCTCAAGGGTCGTAACGTGGTGCTCAAGGGTCGTAACGTTGTGCTCAAGGGTCGCAACATCGTGCTCAAGGGTCGTAACGTTGTGCTCAAGGGTCGCAACATCGTGCTCAAGGGTCGTAACGTTGTGCTCAAGGGTCGCAACATCGTGCTCAAGGGTCGTAACGTTGTGCTCAAGGGTCGCAACATCGTGCTCAAGGGTCGTAACGTTGTGCTCAAGGGTCGCAACATCGTGCTCAAGGGTCGTAACGTTGTGCTCAAGGGTCGCAACATCGTGCTCAAGGGTCGTAACGTTGTGCTCAAGGGTCGCAACATCGTGCTCAAGGGTCGTAACGTGGTGCTCAAGGGTCGTAACGTTGTGCTCAAGGGTCGCAACATCGTGCTCAAGGGTCGTAACGTTGTGCTCAAGGGTCGCAACATCGTGCTCAAGGGTCGTAACGTTGTGCTCAAGGGTCGCAACATCGTGCTCAAGGGTCGTAACGTTGTGCTCAAGGGTCGCAACATCGTGCTCAAGGGTCGTAACGTTGTGCTCAAGGGTCGCAACATCGTGCTCAAGGGTCGTAACGTTGTGCTCAAGGGTCGCAACATCGTGCTCAAGGGTCGTAACGTTGTGCTCAAGGGTCGCAACATCGTGCTCAAGGGTCGTAACGTGGTGCTCAAGGGTCGTAACGTTGTGCTCAAGGGTCGCAACATCGTGCTCAAGGGTCGTAACGTTGTGCTCAAGGGTCGCAACATCGTGCTCAAGGGTCGTAACGTTGTGCTCAAGGGTCGCAACATCGTGCTCAAGGGTCGTAACGTGGTGCTCAAGGGTCGTAACGTTGTGCTCAAGGGTCGCAACATCGTGCTCAAGGGTCGTAACGTTGTGCTCAAGGGTCGCAACATCGTGCTCAAGGGTCGTAACGTTGTGCTCAAGGGTCGCAACATCGTGCTCAAGGGTCGTAACGTTGTGCTCAAGGGTCGCAACATCGTGCTCAAGGGTCGTAACGTTGTGCTCAAGGGTCGCAACATCGTGCTCAAGGGTCGTAACGTTGTGCTCAAGGGTCGCAACATCGTGCTCAAGGGTCGTAACGTTGTGCTCAAGGGTCGCAACATCGTGCTCAAGGGTCGTAACGTGGTGCTCAAGGGTCGTAACGTTGTGCTCAAGGGTCGCAACATCGTGCTCAAGGGTCGTAACGTGGTGCTCAAGGGTCGTAACGTTGTG
Organism: Panulirus ornatus; assembly: GCF_036320965.1. Taxonomy (NCBI): domain Eukaryota; kingdom Metazoa; phylum Arthropoda; class Malacostraca; order Decapoda; family Palinuridae; genus Panulirus; species Panulirus ornatus. Next base: position 15,995,109 of record NC_092232.1, read on the forward strand.
CTCAAGGGTCGCAACATCGTGCTCAAGGGTCGTAACGTTGTGCTCAAGGGTCGCAACATCGTGCTCAAGGGTCGTAACGTTGTGCTCAAGGGTCGCAACATCGTGCTCAAGGGTCGTAACGTTGTGCTCAAGGGTCGCAACATCGTGCTCAAGGGTCGTAACGTTGTGCTCAAGGGTCGCAACATCGTGCTCAAGGGTCGTAACGTTGTGCTCAAGGGTCGCAACATCGTGCTCAAGGGTCGTAACGTTGTGCTCAAGGGTCGCAACATCGTGCTCAAGGGTCGTAACGTTGTGCTCAAGGGTCGCAACATCGTGCTCAAGGGTCGTAACGTTGTGCTCAAGGGTCGCAACATCGTGCTCAAGGGTCGTAACGTTGTGCTCAAGGGTCGCAACATCGTGCTCAAGGGTCGTAACGTTGTGCTCAAGGGTCGCAACATCGTGCTCAAGGGTCGTAACGTTGTGCTCAAGGGTCGCAACATCGTGCTCAAGGGTCGTAACGTTGTGCTCAAGGGTCGCAACATCGTGCTCAAGGGTCGTAACGTTGTGCTCAAGGGTCGCAACATCGTGCTCAAGGGTCGTAACGTTGTGCTCAAGGGTCGCAACATCGTGCTCAAGGGTCGTAACGTTGTGCTCAAGGGTCGCAACATCGTGCTCAAGGGTCGTAACGTTGTGCTCAAGGGTCGCAACATCGTGCTCAAGGGTCGTAACGTTGTGCTCAAGGGTCGCAACATCGTGCTCAAGGGTCGTAACGTTGTGCTCAAGGGTCGCAACATCGTGCTCAAGGGTCGTAACGTTGTGCTCAAGGGTCGCAACATCGTGCTCAAGGGTCGTAACGTTGTGCTCAAGGGTCGCAACATCGTGCTCAAGGGTCGTAACGTTGTGCTCAAGGGTCGCAACATCGTGCTCAAGGGTCGTAACGTTGTGCTCAAGGGTCGCAACATCGTGCTCAAGGGTCGTAACGTTGTGCTCAAGGGTCGCAACATCGTGCTCAAGGGTCGTAACGTTGTGCTCAAGGGTCGCAACATCGTGCTCAAGGGTCGTAACGTTGTGCTCAAGGGTCGCAACATCGTGCTCAAGGGTCGTAACGTTGTGCTCAAGGGTCGCAACATCGTGCTCAAGGGTCGTAACGTTGTGCTCAAGGGTCGCAACATCGTGCTCAAGGGTCGTAACGTTGTGCTCAAGGGTCGCAACATCGTGCTCAAGGGTCGTAACGTTGTGCTCAAGGGTCGCAACATCGTGCTCAAGGGTCGTAACGTTGTGCTCAAGGGTCGCAACATCGTGCTCAAGGGTCGTAACGTTGTGCTCAAGGGTCGCAACATCGTGCTCAAGGGTCGTAACGTTGTGCTCAAGGGTCGCAACATCGTGCTCAAGGGTCGTAACGTTGTGCTCAAGGGTCGCAACATCGTGCTCAAGGGTCGTAACGTTGTGCTCAAGGGTCGCAACATCGTGCTCAAGGGTCGTAACGTTGTGCTCAAGGGTCGCAACATCGTGCTCAAGGGTCGTAACGTTGTGCTCAAGGGTCGCAACATCGTGCTCAAGGGTCGTAACGTGGTGCTCAAGGGTCGTAACGTTGTGCTCAAGGGTCGCAACATCGTGCTCAAGGGTCGTAACGTTGTGCTCAAGGGTCGCAACATCGTGCTCAAGGGTCGTAACGTTGTGCTCAAGGGTCGCAACATCGTGCTCAAGGGTCGTAACGTGGTGCTCAAGGGTCGTAACGTTGTGCTCAAGGGTCGCAACATCGTGCTCAAGGGTCGTAACGTGGTGCTCAAGGGTCGTAACGTGGTGCTCAAGGGTCGTAACGTTGTGCTCAAGGGTCGCAACATCGTGCTCAAGGGTCGTAACGTGGTGCTCAAGGGTCGTAACGTGGTGCTCAAGGGTCGTAACGTTGTGCTCAAGGGTCGCAACATCGTGCTCAAGGGTCGTAACGTGGTGCTCAAGGGTCGTAACGTTGTGCTCAAGGGTCGCAACATCGTGCTCAAGGGTCGTAACGTTGTGCTCAAGGGTCGCAACATCGTGCTCAAGGGTCGTAACGTGGTGCTCAAGGGTCGTAACGTTGTGCTCAAGGGTCGCAACATCGTGCTCAAGGGTCGTAACGTTGTGCTCAAGGGTCGCAACATCGTGCTCAAGGGTCGTAACGTTGTGCTCAAGGGTCGCAACATCGTGCTCAAGGGTCGTAACGTTGTGCTCAAGGGTCGCAACATCGTGCTCAAGGGTCGTAACGTGGTGCTCAAGGGTCGTAACGTTGTGCTCAAGGGTCGCAACATCGTGCTCAAGGGTCGTAACGTGGTGCTCAAGGGTCGTAACGTTGTGCTCAAGGGTCGCAACATCGTGCTCAAGGGTCGTAACGTGGTGCTCAAGGGTCGTAACGTTGTGCTCAAGGGTCGCAACATCGTGCTCAAGGGTCGTAACGTTGTGCTCAAGGGTCGCAACATCGTGCTCAAGGGTCGTAACGTTGTGCTCAAGGGTCGCAACATCGTGCTCAAGGGTCGTAACGTGGTGCTCAAGGGTCGTAACGTTGTGCTCAAGGGTCGCAACATCGTGCTCAAGGGTCGTAACGTTGTGCTCAAGGGTCGCAACATCGTGCTCAAGGGTCGTAACGTGGTGCTCAAGGGTCGTAACGTTGTGCTCAAGGGTCGCAACATCGTGCTCAAGGGTCGTAACGTTGTGCTCAAGGGTCGCAACATCGTGCTCAAGGGTCGTAACGTTGTGCTCAAGGGTCGCAACATCGTGCTCAAGGGTCGTAACGTTGTGCTCAAGGGTCGCAACATCGTGCTCAAGGGTCGTAACGTTGTGCTCAAGGGTCGCAACATCGTGCTCAAGGGTCGTAACGTTGTGCTCAAGGGTCGCAACATCGTGCTCAAGGGTCGTAACGTGGTGCTCAAGGGTCGTAACGTTGTGCTCAAGGGTCGCAACATCGTGCTCAAGGGTCGTAACGTTGTGCTCAAGGGTCGCAACATCGTGCTCAAGGGTCGTAACGTTGTGCTCAAGGGTCGCAACATCGTGCTCAAGGGTCGTAACGTTGTGCTCAAGGGTCGCAACATCGTGCTCAAGGGTCGTAACGTTGTGCTCAAGGGTCGCAACATCGTGCTCAAGGGTCGTAACGTGGTGCTCAAGGGTCGTAACGTTGTGCTCAAGGGTCGCAACATCGTGCCAGACGACCCTACCACACCGGTGCCAAACGACCCTTACAAACCAGTGCCAGACGACCCTTACACATCGGTGCCAGACGACCCTTCACCCTTGCTACACAATGGGCTGGACGGTGTTCAATGCAGCACTTGTCCCACCTTCAGTGGTCCAAGGTCACTGGCTGTGAAATAAGAATTGGTGGCAATATCATCTAAAAAGAAAAAAATAAATAAATGTATCTGAAAGAAAAAAAAAGCAATCTGCCTTAAGGTCGACGGCCAAAGGTGAAACTCACGTTTATGAGCCAGGTTAAGCTTCATATTACGCCTCTTTACCAGGGGTATAACGCAGGCAAAAATGCAGAGTTATTAGCCTAATGTCATTCCGTCGTTCAGATGTTGCTGAAGTATTGTATTAAAAGTGTACAGCCTCATGCGCCTGCCCTGACCACAAGGGTTCGGGTTGAACACGTCTTTCTTAAACAGGTTGGCGGCTCCCGACCACGAATGTACGGACGGTGGTCACAGTGATGCTGCACACGACAAACACAGCAAACTGCGAATCACTACAGCTTCATTCTCCTCTCCACAGGATGACCTTGTTTGACCTTTCCCCTCGCTACCATTCTCCTGCTTCTCCCTCCCACACCCTACTGTTTCCATGCACCTCCCACTCCCTCTCGTCTGCATTCTCCTCTCCACATTTTCTATACAACTAAGTGACCTCTATCATATTTTTCCCTCTACCTCTCTACTCCTGATTCTCCCATCGACTTCCAGTCTCTTCACGTCCTGGATCGCGCCCCCCTAGGAGAGGAGACGAGACAGGCCTCTACGGGGTAGAGTGGGCACGATAGTCACGTCCCCCAGTGAGAGAGAGGGCGGGAGGGAGGAACCAGACGTCCCAGGGGCCTGTGAGCATGGAGATCACGTCCTCCTGAGAAAGGGGAGGAGGAAGAAGCCACGTCTCTCCGAGGGGATCGGCATGACGATCGCTTCCCCCCAGAGAGAGAGTGAGGGACGGGATGCAGGAGACAGGTGTCTCTGGGGCATGGCTGTGGTAGTACTGGTAGTTGTGGTAGTGGTGGTGGAGGGAGCGTCACGCTGCTGTAGGAGCGCCAGGAGGGCGAGGCCTCCTGATTAAAGGTGCGGTGTCGGTACCTGGCCCCGGCCCTACCTACCCTACCAGGGCCCCACGCCCCCAGCAAGCAAGCAGGCAGGAGGGCAGGGCGGGGCTGACGCTCTCTCTCTCTCTCTCTCTCTCTCTCTCTCTCTCTCTCTCTCTCTCTCTCTCTCTCTCTCTCGTTCTGCCTCGCACTGATGGTGGTGGTGCAAGTAATGTTGTTACAGTAGTAGTACTAGTAATAGTAGTAGTAGTAGTAGTAGTAATTGCAGTAGTAGTACTAGATGTGGCAGTATAGTAGTATAGCAGTACCAGTAGTCTGGTAGAAGTAGTACTAGTAGTAGTAGCGATGTACTATTAGTATAGTAGTAGGAGTAAAGGTACAGTAGCAGTAGTGGTAGTAAGGGCGAAAGAGGCAAGACGACCAGCACCATTAACAAAGGTACTGTACCAACAACGGAGGGCAGGGGGAGGAGGAGGAGGAGGAGGAGCAACACCACCACCACCTGTAGGGACACGCATCAAACACAGCGACAACAACGGCAAACAACAAATGCACAATGCATGGGGCAATAACAACATGAACAGCAGCACCAACAGGAGCAGCAGGGAAAATACTAACAACAGCAACACTGAACAGTAACGGCAGCAACAGATGGAAGGTTAAACACCATCAACAGGAGCAGCCGTAGCAGGAGCAGCAGTATCAACACTGCTACCATCACATGGACGTTGCAGACTACGAGACTTTAACCTTAAGTGGGGTCGCTGTGTCGTGTTTGATATGGCGAGTTACATGGATACTACTTACATAGAGACGTACCACCACACAGACCCCAAGGTCCACGCCAGGCGGTCTGGCCTTAACGCGACTGAGAAGAAGAAAAACCAGTCCTCTTGAAAGCATTAGAGGAGGATAGCGAAGTCTCTCTCTCTCTCTCTCTCTCTCTCTCTCTCTCTCTCTCTCTCTCTCTCTCTCTCTCTCTCTCTCTCTCTCTCTCTCTCTCGTGTGTGTGTGTGAGAGAGAGAGAGAGACCTCTCCAGTATCAAGGCTTCCAAGAAATACGCAACTGCCGCCTTTGGGTTAATTTCCCTCTTCCCTTTGTCAACTTCACCTCCATTCAAACATTTCCTCATCCGCTTCTGAACCGTCTCACTTGACACAGACATTCAATTCTTTTTTTCTCTTTTTCCTGAACTCCGATCGCTTTCATCACACCTTTGGCTTTCCACTGTCCCATCCAACCCTCCCTCCCGCCCCCCAGTATATTCTTGCCTTCCCATCTCCCTTCACGCTCTATGTACCCTAACCCCTCGTCTCCCCCCTTCCGCCCCATGTATTCTCCTGTCTCCTCCCCTCACCCTATCAATACCTCCCAATGTCGCATCTCCCCTCACCCCAAGCCTCCTCCCCTTCCATGTCCTTCCTCCCGGATGGGATCCACACTTGGAAATATTCATGCAGAACGAAAAGCTTCACACCATTTAGCAAGAAAGTTGTACACTCTTCAAGAAAATTCATAAGAATGAGAGAATTGAAATACCGTAATTCCCCGCTCAACTGTTAGAGCAAACAAGTGAACATCGAAGAACAATGGCTGTGCGAATAAACAAGTGAACATCAAAGGATACTGTGAGAATGTACATGTGAACATCGAAGAACAATGGCTGTGCGAATAAACAAGTGAACATCGAAGGACACTGAGAATACACAAGTGAACATCGAAGAACAATGGTTGTACGAATAGACAAGCGAACACGGAAGTACAATAGCTTTAAGAATAAACCATTGAACATCGTTGTACAATAGCTTTAGGAATAAACAAGTGAACGTCGAAGTACACCGTAAGAATAAAGAAGTAAACATCAACGTACACTATAAGAATAAACCTGTGAACATTGAAGTACACTTCCAGTAAGAATAAACTAGCACATATCGACGTACACTACAAGAATAAACCTGTGAACACTGAAGTACACTGGCTGTACGTAAAAACAAGAGAACGTCTGTATTCCGCGGTGCGGGGACACGAATTCAGTGATTTCTGTCGCAATATATTTGCTGCCTACGCTCGAGTGTTTACGCTCTATTGTTTTAAATGGGAAAATATTTTCTTTTATCTTTCCGGATGAGAACTCTCGAACAGTCTATCTTCAGTCTGGGTCCACAGTTCACCGAGCACGGAGGAAATATACAAGCGACGTTGCTCAATACGATTTAGTATTCAGAAATCAATGTCTTCCAGAGGTTTTTACTTCCAGGATGTTTATTTCCTTGATGGTCCGTCTCTGGCAATGACAACCCGCCAGAAGGCAACAGTATATGCCGCTGTGGCTCCCTTTTTGTGTGTGTGTGTGTGTGTGTGTGTGTGTGTGTGTGTGTGTGTTGTGTTGTGTTGCGGGAGGAGAGTTCCAACACCCGTGTTGCCGTGTTCCTTAAGCAAAACATCACAACAAACACGTAACTTCATGAATGCAGAAACACGCTGGGAAAAGGAAACCCAAGAATCCTGGGCGCTTTCGTGTATTACCAAATCATCAGAGGACTAGCCACAGAGAGAAAACAGATACTATGTAGGTCATGTATACAGAACCGGAGGAAACATGGAATGGGGTCAAGTGACGTAATGATGAGTGAGAGGTGAGGTTGGCACAGGGTCCTGCGTGACCCATCCTCTACCTGACCTTAACCCGACATCTCGGGGGAGATTCCCCCCCTCCTCCCCTGATCAGGTATAGAGGGCTGGTCACGTAGACCCTTGTGCCAACCTCGTCTCTCACTAATTACAAGGTCACTTGACCCCAATCCATGTTTCCTCCAGTCCTGTATACATAACCCTCTCTCTCTCTCTCTCTCTCTCTCTCTCTCTCTCTCTCTCTCTCTCTCTCTCTCTGCAACTAGTCCTCAACTATTCATCCCCCCAAAATGGAGGATAAACAGCTGGGTTGGCTGTGAGCTAGCTATCCTGTTCGGGACTCGAAACAAAGCCTGTTACATCTGCGGGTCACTAAGGCCACTATACTGTGTGTGTGTGTAGTGCGCGAGGGAGGGAGTTTTACTATCACACAACTCCTGAAAATTCTGTACTTTATTGTCTACATGGTTCATTGCATGATTCAGTGTATTCCACTCTTGTACTGTAAAAAGTACACCCCTACATCCTCTCTGAAGGAAGAAATGTTCACTTTCTACATCATATACACCTTGAGGTTTTGATGAGGTCACCCCTATGTGTGTGTGTGTGTGTGTGTGTGTGTGTGTGTACTCCACCTATGCTTCTCTGTGTAGTGCACACGCTGCACATCGGCACTGCATAAATGAACTGTTTTCCCGGTCACAGAGCCTCGAGGGAGCCCCGGCGTTCCACAGGTCCTGCACCTTGTGTATTTCAGGACGAGGTCCAGACTTTCCTCACCCGAAGTGTGCTGACTGTTATCTCGGGGGGGGGGTTTGCTGCTGGAGGAGGGGAGAGTAGAGGGAGGAACGAAGTGAGGGAGAGGGTAGGTGGGTGAAATGTGGGGAAGGGGAACTGAGTAAGGGAGAGGAGAGGAGAGGGGAAAGGAGAATTGGACGAGGGCTTATTAATCAAGACACAAGGTGGTGAGGGGTAATAATGGGTCAGGCTGGTGAAGGCTGCTGTATTAGGGTAATGGGTAAGGCAGGTGATGGGGGTGTATAAAGAGGAAAGAAAGAGTCTCCTATCTTTATTTCCAACCCTCCCCCCTTAAAAAAAATTATTTCAGCCACTGACAAGGAAGGGGGATAAATCGTAATACTAAAAATCGTAATACTAAAAATCGATTGCTACATAAAAATGAGATAGAGAGACCAGAGGCCAAATATACGAGACGAAATCCTGATAAAAACGAAGGAAAAAGAAATCAGAGACAGAGGGGAAGGAGAGACATACAAGGCGACCTCAGTAAAGCTCGAGATGTGAACAGGTTCAGGTCGGGAGATACGGGCGGTGTCGCGCACACACGGAGGAAAGGTTCAGTGGAGGATTACATGGGCGCGCTATCTCCCATGTACCCGCATTGTATATCAGTGACGAAGCCTCCAGCCAGCGAGTAAGACTGGAGAAGCTTTCTTCTGTCACACACATGTGCTCTCTGCGCGCACACACACACACACACACACACACACACACACACACACACACACACACACACATACCACACACATACCACACACACACACACACACACACACACACACACAATTACAGACACACACACACACACACACACACACACATTCACACACACACACACACACACGCACACACACACACACAAACACACACTCGAGCTTGGATCTGGTCATTTAAGCAAAATAATACCCGAAACAGTCTCTCAAAGACTTTGAGCTTCTCACATTCTCCCTAAATCTCATGAATTTTCAGCGTGACCTTTGACCTGGCGTGCGGTAAGCCTCCATAAAGCACTTCCCCAAAATGACACACACTATCTTGTATTCATGTTTCACACGGGTACCTCCCTCCTCCTGGCGGTAAAGCACCATAATGCCTCATGAATACTACCCACAAGGGTCACACGAGCGACTCTGACCATTGACCTCTGACCTCTCGAACATCAAAACCCACAAAATGCTTATATATATATATATATATATATATATATATATATATATATATATATATATATATATATATATATATATATATATATAATATATATATATAATATATATATATATATATATATATATATATATATATATATATATATATATATATATATATATATATATATATATAATAGGGGAGAAAGAATACTTCCCACGTATTCCCTGCGTGTCGTAGAAGGCGACTAAAAAGGGAAGGGAGCGGAAGGCTGGAAATCCTCCCCTCTCTTTTTTTTTTTTTTTTAATTTTCTAAAAGTAGGAACAGAGAAGGGGGCCAGGTGAGGATATTCCCTCAAAGGCCCAGTCCTCTGTTCTTAACACTACCTCGGTAATGCGGGAAATGGCGAATAGTTTGAAAGAAAGAAAAAGAATATATATATATATATATATATATATATATATATATATATATATATATATATATATATATATATATATATATATATATATATTTCTTTTTCTTTCATACTATTTGCCATTTCCCGCGTTAGCGAGGTAGCGTTAAGAACAGAGGACTGGGCCTTTGAGGGAATATCCTCACCTGGCCCCCTTCTTTGTTCCTTCTTTTTGGAAAAAAAAAAAAGAGAGGGGAGGATTTCCAGCCACCCGCTCCCTCCCCTTTAGTCGCCTTCTACGACACACAGGGAATACGTGGGAAGTGTTCTTTCTCCCCTATCCCCAGGGATAATTATATATATATATATATATATATATATATATATATATATATATATATATATATATATATCTTTCCAATTTTCATTAACGTACTGTATTTACTACAATCGTCCTTGGACACGGCTGGGTAAGATTTCAGTGTGTGAGGAGAGGGCGAATTCAAATTCAAGGACGCTTACAACGTACGAGACTTAACGGCCATAAACAAGGACGTGGCTGGTGGAGGAGAGCGAGACCGTCGGACGTGAATTACGTAACAGGACTGTCAGACACAACGAAATGCACTGCTGGACGGGAGCAGCAAATGGCACACAGTGGCTGTTTGTGAGGTCAGAGTGCAGGCCGTGTGTCACTGCTTGTGAGGCCAGAGTTCAGACCATATATTACTGCTTGTGAGGTCAGACTGAAGGCCATGTAACATTGCTTGTGAGGTCATCAGAGTTCAGGCCATATATGTGGCCTGAAAGGTCAGAAAGCAGACTATGCACCATTGTTTGTGAGATCAGAGTGCAGGCCGTGTATCACTGCTCGTAAGGTCTAGAGTGCAGACCACGTATCACTGCTCGTAAGGTCTAGAGTGCAGGCCACGTATCACTGTTCGTAAGGTCTAGAGTGCAGGCCACGTATCACTGCTTGTAAGGTCTAGAGTGCAGGCCACGTATCACTGCTTGGGAGGGCAGAGTGCAACACTGCGTATCACAGCCAGTCAGGTCGAGGAGTCCACACACCACACGTCACCCTTGTGGACGACAAATTACCACGACCTTAGAACCAACTTAATAACCTCTCTTGGGTAATTAGAGATAAGTGAGACAAAGGCAAATTGTTTGTCCACCATTACCCCCACTAACTAGGTTAGCCGAGACACCGTAATATTTCCCCCTCCCCCAGCAGCATCGGCACAATACCTGGGAAGGTAGGGAGGCCAACGCCAAGCCGAGGGAGGAGGTGTACGGCAACGCTTCCCACTGAATCTTGCAAGTTATCCCAGTCTAGTTATGACGTTCCCATCTCGATGGATGTTATCAAATGATGTCAAGACGCAATCTAGAGTTACGAGTTCTGAAAGATGTGCAAAAGAGCTTTTGAAAAGTCGGATAAAACTGAAAACTGCCACACAAATACACACACACACACATATATATATATATATATATATATATATATATATATATATATATATATATATATATATGTGTGTGTGTGTGTGTGTGTGTGTGTGTGTGTGTGGATGTGTATGTATATACATATGTATGTGGGTGGGTTGGGCCATTCTTTCGTCTGTTTCCTTGCGCTACCTCGCTAACGCGGGAGACAGCGACAAAGTATAATAAATAAAATAATTATAATGTGTATATTTGAACTTCCCCATATGGAAAGGACGTTCTGATCAATAATAAGGCTTTTAACGTTGAATCTAACTTCATTATTAAGATATGATCACCTTGAAATAAGAAAAAAATTATCCGACACCCAACAATATACGAAATATCAAGATAAACACTCATACGTGAAGCCAAACCCATCGCCTGAGATGGAACAGAAAACGAAGCCACAGGGGAGTCTTCATAAAAATCTGGAGATATGTCTATATAGTCAGTAAGTTTTCTACACAGATATAATGGGAGAGTTTCTTTACACATGTAATAAGACTACAATGTTTTTAACTCATGAGCGATTAGTGTCATGAATATATCAAAACCCCCTGCACACGACGGTACGACCCTTGAACAGCACGATGAAAGAAAACGAGGCACAGCCTGTGCCACAGAAAACAGAAAGAGAAATAGAGAAAAGCAAACGGAATTCCAGTGACATGGAGCTCTGAGCCTTATCAGACATGGTCATTAAGCCCACATTACGCGTTCCTTATCTTCTAGCTATCGTACCACCCGGCGAGACTGAGGAACTTTAAGCCTTATGATACGTCGTCATTAGGTTTGTATAGCAGACCTCCATCTGATCTTTTTATTGGCTAGCTGTTGTCCCTGAAGGCCACTAATGAACCTACTCGTCTACTCGCCAGTGCAGGTGGGAGGTACTCGCTACCATGAGGATGGCCATCAACACAGCTCGTGGCAGTTGCACGGAACCTAAGCTTTGGCCTTCGTCATCCTGCCTTTACGTAACACTGTTCACCTCGCTGTGGGTATAATTGCGAAGCGTTATTCACTTTCATGACAACCAGGCCTGTGTAACACCACCCACTTGACTGACTTATTGTGTAACGCCACCATCCCCTTTACTGTGACCAGGTCTGTGTAACACCATTTCCCCTCACTTTGACCAAGTCTGTATAACACCATTTCCCCTCACTTTGACCTAGTCTGTATAACACTATACCCTTCATCTTCACTAAGTCTGTATAATATTACTTTCCTCACTTTGACCAAGTCTGTGTAACACTATTTCCCTCACCTTGACGAAGACTGTGTAACACTATTCCCTTCCCCTTGACCAAGTCTGTATAACACTATTTCCCTCACTGTGACCAGGTCTATATAACACTATTCCCCTCACCGTGACCAAGTCTGTGTAACATTAATCCCGTAACGACAAAGCCGTCCACCATATGATCCCACACGTATGACCACGGGTCAACTCGTCCCTCTGTATCCAGGTGATCCCATCTGGTCCCGGGACTAACTCATCCCACCCCAGGATCACTGACGGCTCCTCCTCCCTCACACGGCCAGACACTGTAAACAAAGCTGGGTCTGGTCACTGCTTGGATGGGTGACGGCCTGGGAATACCAGATGCTCTTGGCGTATGCGGTGAGCGGTACGCGCCAACTAACCTCCCTTACTGGCAGAATCTCAAGGGAAGCACTCTCTCTCTCTCTCTCTCTCTCTCTCTCTCTCTCTCTCTCTCTCTCTCTCTATCTATCTATCTATCTCTCGTGCCCACTAACTCTAACGTTGAAATTTTGCTCTCGGAACACCCGAGCGAGACGTTCCATTTTCTTCAAAAACTGCTAGAAAAAGAAGAAAAAAAAAAAAGGCCCCTTCATATCCAGGGGGTACTAAAACATCTCACCAATGACGGGCGATCATCGACATACACTCCGGCAGTAGAGCCTTACCTGAGGCAGCAGTTTTCCCGGAGGAACACAACAAGGGGAACGGCTAAGTAACTGGCTTGTGCTCTGGCTAATGGCTGAATCCTATCAGAAATGGCATGTGGGACGCCCTAACTCGTGTACACAACGGATGATACTAGCGAGGTGGTCTTCCTTGCATGTCGTACACGTCAAGGAACATCTCGAGGGAGACGTGATTGCTGTCGACTAAGCACCTCCTACTGTGGACATGTCTGATCTAGTATACCAGAACGGATGATATAATATTCACCTTCCAGATTATCATCAAAGGTCTGACTTCTAATTCACCCTCTCCATCTCCTCATCAACACAGATCTTCATACTACAAATTTCTGGATGGCCAATACTAATCCTTTCAGTCTACAGAGAGAGAAAAAAAAAACATAAGAACAAAGCAACGCCTCACAGCACATGAGAAGACTGGTCTACAATGCATCTGTCAGGAGAATGGCGAAAAAAAACAGCATGTTATTTTCGTCTACACTTAAGATACACAAATGAGAATCTCACAGCATTATTTCAACCCGGCCAGCCAGCCAGCCAGGTACCCCATGGGGGGGGGGTATACTCACTATAAACATTTCACCAACTAGTCTTCGTGAGAGTTGAAATGTCTCCCCTGGATTTATATACCCGACGCTACATGCCTGGATGACACAGCGAAATGTTTATGCGATACAGACACGCCACGCTAACGAGGGCTACAAAGGAGCTGTTAATACCTTGTGCCACACACACACACACACACAACACACACACAAACAAAAACAAAAAAAATCTTTGCTAACTCCATGAATGAAAGTGTCTACATTAATTCACTCGCAACCAGAGACAGGAATTAGTACAATGTGCAGGTGTGAAACAAGATTATGATGTCACTGTGTGTGAGTGTGCTTAAAAGTATTTTGCGAGTGGTGTCTATGCGTCTGCCTCACTGTGCTGTTGTACATTTACTTACTGTGATTATCTGTACGTTAATGGGGCAGGGTTTTCCACTCGTGTTTCCCCCGTCTCTTATCCCAGCATGAATGTACTATGTCTTAACTCTTACACACACCTTAGCCTAAGTAACACACATGTTTATTAAAGAACTACGAGGAGAGGATGAACACCTGTGTTGCATGTGAGTCAAATGCAGCGCCCAGAAATCGAACTCATGCGGGCCCGTCCCCCCCCCCGGGCTGACCCGTGATGACTCAGTGGTCAGTAGTGTGTGTGTGTGTGTGTGTGTGTGTGTGTGTGTGTGACATGACTGGTGCCTGAAGCACACTCCTCCCACCCACCACCTCATCACATGATGGCCTCCCAAGCTCCCTAAGGGCGCGGAAATGTTGATCTTATCTTCATTACCTCCTGACGCCATTCTAATGAGTCGGAGATCCACCGGAAACGATAAAATTATGTCTACATTATAATCATTCTCTCTCTCTCTCTCTCTCTCTCTCTCTCTCTCTCTCTCTCTCTCTCTCTCTCTCTCTCTCTCTCTCTTCCCGGGGTGAGGAGCTCTACGCACTAGCTCTGCCTTTTGGCAACGTCTTGTCGTAGTATGGCATCTCTCTCTCTCTCTCTCTCTCTCTCTCTCTCTCTCTCTCTCTCTCTCTCGCAGGCCGTGCTGGCACGGGCACCAGCGATGCTTTTACGACCGACACAAGAGGCTCTGTGCTGCTGCTGTGCCACAACGCAGCCACCACCACCACCACCACGGCTTCTGCGAACCGATGTGTGGGATCAGCAGACGAGTGGAGTAACATCTCTTCCCTAGAATCGTATTTTCATTCTTTCAGGAATAACCAGTTCACTGACTCATCTCGTATCTGGCTCAAGAATGAAAAAAATAGAATAGAAGAACAGGGGGCAAGAATAAGCCATTCATTTTTCCTCAGACACACCTAGCTAGCACGTCCATTTATCATCACCATTACAGCTGTGACATACACCAAACTATCTAGAACAACTTAACAAGACAATGATATCTACTAGTAATGACTGCCGGGCGGATGTCGCATTCATACATAGGAAAATACATCTGGAAATAACTTCAAGTAACGACTAGTGGGTTGGACATTGCATTTATGTAAATGGAAAAAAAAAAAACAGAATTGATAAAGACAGGATCAGATGAAAGGAATTTACAAAACAGGGCGAAGGAGATTTAGCGGGAAGAGCCTGATGCCAAGTATGTTAATGGTTCCCCGAGACGTTTGGGGACAACAAGAGACTCGCCGGGTCTCAGGAAACAATTAGGGTTGTGAATGGGGAAAGTTTCCCCTCTGAGGGATACCGTAGACCAGGGTCATTATAACGTGCCCCAATAACTCTCTAATCTCTTTAGTACGACCCCCTAACGACCACAGTACGACCCTCGGGTATCATGGTGTAGCCATCATACCAAAGGGTCGTACAGACGTGCTCACGAGAGTAGGAAGGTAATACACACACACACACACACACACACACACACACACACACACACACACAATGCTGTTTGTTTCCGACAGTTTCCGTGGCTCTAGCTATTATGGAAATGCTGCCGTGCTCAAGGCTTAAAAGTCTGAAGGGCTGGAGGGCAACACAATGTGACTCAGAACAAAAATAAAGGCCAAGAGCAACTGACTGCTGATGTAGGGCTGCAATGGAGAAGGGAAAGAAAGATCACCTCTTTTCTAAGATGGGGAAAACACACACACACACACACACACACACACACATCGGATGTGTTCCCTCATGACCTTGAAAACGCACATTGTCGTGGACGGGGAAAATATTTACGATAGAAGATGAACGATGGTCCCTGCTGGATAATGACGGCTAACTCTAAGGGCACACGTCTGCCGCCCAGCCTGAGGAGCAATGCCATACCCACTCACGGAGATGGTACGGGGATAACAAGTGTCCGTCAGAGGACCAAACACAGCTCCAGGAAAAGGTTTATGGGATGGCACGGCAGGAAGATGGCACGGGGTATGGTTGGCCTGTAAAGGATGATCATACATATATACATATATATATATATATATATATATATATATATATATATATATATATATATATATTATCCCTGGGGATAGGAGAGAAAGAATGCTTCCCACGTATTCCCTGCGTGTCGTAGAAGGCAACTAAAAGGGAAGGGAGCGGGGGCTGGAAATCCTCCCCTCCTGTTTGTAATTTTCCAAAAGAAGGAACGGGGACGTGGGCCAAGTGAGGATATACCCTCTAAGGCTCACCCCTTTGTTCTTAACGCTACCTCGCTAACGCGGGATAAGGCGAATATGTATGAAAAAAAATATATATATTTTATATATATATATATATATATATATATATATATATATATATATATATATATATATATATATGAAAGCAGAGGTGACAGAGGTTGAGTTTTCTAGATGACGTCTAGGAAGATGACGTGTGTAGAAAACGGACAGGAACTTGGCTTTAATACATTTTTCCAGCTTTAGATCAGTTAACGTCTCGTCTTTAATCCAAAGCAGTTAAGCTAAAACCACCACCTCCTCTCCTCCTCCTGCTGGCTCTTCCTCCCCCACATTAGCCATCGCTCAGCGGGGGAGCAGTAATGGCAAGGCCTTTGCCGGTTCTGGGAACCCGCAAGCGCGGGTGTACTTCGCCAAATGACAACACACTGGCGGAGGAGGAGGAGGCGGCGGTGGTGGAGGTCGATGGGAGGCTTGCTGCTTGCAAGGTGAGGTGAGGAGAGAGGAGGAGGAGGAGGAGGTTATGACTTGCAAAATACGGCTCACTGGGAAAAGGTCACCGCGTTGAGAGGAAAATATGCTGAAGCAATTCATGGCGTCTGCATAAGACAGAAGGTGTAAAACGTGACATAGTGTTAAGCCGATGCTCCAGATGGGGTGAACGTACGTCAACATGAACTTATGTTATAGTCAGAATAAACATAAGAGAATTACAGAAAATAACTCGTCAGAAGAGAGAAATATCTTATTGATATCCTCATGCCAAAACAATCAACAACCAGCATGAATAATAAACCAGAAAGAAATGAAACAACTCACACAAGAACAAATTATTTCTCTGGAAAAACTTATAGTTTACAACTTCATGAACTTCTTACTTAAATTCTGCCCAAAACTGTAAAGTGGGAATCACCTAGAGACAATGACCAGATATGAACAGACTGATTTTGTGGAATGTGTAAAAGCACCAGAACCAAATGGCTATTTAGCACTTTATGGCATGAGAACGTTATCTATAAACTTTAAAACTATTCATATAAAAAAAATTAGGAAACTCACGAAAAAAGAATAATAAAAATCATATTCGAAAAATAGCTAATGATGCCAGAGTTGCACAAACTGTTAAAAAAAAGCAAAATAACGCTAATTTCCTCCAGTCCCCAACTTTCAGTGTCCCAAATTCAAAACAATGGGGGCAGCCCCAACATGCATCACGAACTACCAACTAATTACCAACAAGCAGATTCAAGATGTCGTTTGAAATGATACACAGCTTCCCGCCCTGAGCAACGCCGCAATATGCGTCAACCAGTTACACATTCACCTCTTGAGTTATGACGACATTAGGCCAGTCCCAACAACCAATGAAAACCCAGCCCATGAGTCATGAGATAAGACTGGTCCCAGCAACCAGCGCAAACCAGCACTTGAGTCATGACGGCGTTGTGCCCTATCCCAACAACCAATGAACATCCAGCCCTGAGCAATGACGTCATAAGCCTAATCTCAACAACCAATGAACACCTCAGCCGCGAGTCATGACATCATATGACGCCCTCTCCCCCCAACTCCAACCTTAAAAAAAAAAAAAAAAACCACGTTATAACCTCAGTATTACACAGCCCCACTGACAAAACCCTGGCACCCAACCTTGAGGGTTTCTATATTTATGTCTTTATGTTCGGCCAGGCCTCCAGCTGACGGGCTGGGGAAACCTTCCACCCACCGCCTCCTCCCATGCACCCCGAGCGAGACGAGCGAGTCTGATCGTCTATCGCGGTCTCCCGCCCTTTGTTCTTGCTGACTTACGACGCTCGTTCGTTCGGCTCCTGACACTCACCCTTCCCACCTACTACCTCCAGAACGGAAGGAGGCGCAGGAGGAGAGGTGAGGTCTGTGATGACGTGCCTCCAATTTCATGCTATCAGAGGCTAAAAAAAAAAAGATAGATTTGAGTGAGCTTCACGTCATAGCAATATGTCAAGATTCTAAGCTAAGAGAATTATTCTCGACGACTCTCCACCTCTCCATTTTTCATGCGGACCTTTCCCCACTCTCCTCCATTTTCTCATTCGCTAATCTCTTGTCTCTTGCAGCACCAACCTGGCTTTATCATCCTCACCTCGCCTCCTCCACCTTTAATCCTGATTGCTTCTTGTATCACCTTAGCCCCATACCCTCTCCTACCCACTTACTCTCCCACTTCAATCTTCAACAATATCATCTCCTCCCTTCAAGCGCCTCTTTCTTTCCTCTTTGCTCCGTATCTACCGCCAAGAGTAACGTGGCAGGCGCAGTCAACTGGCTTATCGGCTTTATAGGTGTTATTTGTCACGGCCATCACTCCCTGGGTGCGCGAAGTCGTCCATGGGGTCTTACGCTGGCGCAAAGTCTCTCTCTCTCTCTGTCTGTCTGTGTTTGTTTATCTGTCCTTGCCATACAAGGACTGTTTGTTTGTCTCGCTATATATACATGTGCCTCGTTAGCCAACGAGGATGAACTGAAGATCGGCCCCGTCAACGCTTTTCCTATGCTTTATCAGGTTGGGTTAAGTTAGGTTACGGTGCAAACCTAACCTAATCTAACCTAACCTAACCTACCTAACCTAACCTATCCTAGTGTAAAATAACGTTGGGGGTCCAATATTCAAGTGGTCCTTCAGCGCTTCCTAATCATCTATCATATTCCAGTGTCGTATCTGATAGCTTAACTGTAATCAAAATAAGCGCCTAATATATATATAAATAATATATATTACAACTACATATCACAAAAAAAAGAAATATCACAATCTCACTACATGCATCATGATGCTACAAGAACGTCTAAAAATCCTATATATGAATCCCTCAAAAAGAGAGAAACAAAAAAGGATGGCCATTCACATAATTATAAGTAAATGCAATTACCATCTCATTAATCTCCAAAGTAATTGTGTTAATTCCTAAAAGTCTCCCCCGATATCATCAAATTAATGGCCTCCAACACACTTCAGATTCAAACGTCAAGAACAAAGAAAATGAAATGAGTGTCCCTCGGCAGACTGGACAAAAGGGGGAGAAGACAATCAGCCCAGGAAGAGCCTAAAAGAACGAGGAGACAAACGGAGGAAGGACGAAAGATGAGAAAAGATAGAATGAAAGAAGCACATAAATTATCAGTTATGCCTCCCTCGCTCTTCCAGAAAATACCTTAAAATTAACGATCAAGATAAAGATGAACGAGACAACAAAGGAGGAACCATATTAATAAAGAATACAAAAATCTGGAAAAAACTGACAATCTACGACTTCTAAAATTAAATATACTAAAGAAAAACACTAAGGAATCTTAACATGAATATCTATGTATTGAAGAAAAAAATCAGAGGGTCTTAGATATTTGAGGAAATCTTACATACATGAAATGCCTAGATTTTACAACTCAAGCCAGAGAGTAGGAGGACTAAAGTCGTCGTACTCGAAGGGTAAAGTTGTCGTACTCAATGAGACAAGTCTTCGTACTCATGGGGTTAAGTCATCGTGCTGATAGGGTTATCTAGTGGTTATCTAACAAGGCGACAAACTAGATAAAGAAAAGGTGTAAACCCTGACCTGACATCAGGCGTAAACCCTGACCTGACATCAGGCGTAAACCCTGGCCTGATACCAGGTGTAAACCCAGGCCTGACACCAGGTGTAAACCCTGGCCCAACATCAGGTGTAAACCCTGGCCCGACGCCAGGTGTAAACCCTGGCCCGACACCAGGTGTAACCCGCAGACTTTGCGTGTGATAGTTATCCCTTCAAATCCAGTGAGTACGAGCCATAACCCTGCTCACGGCTCCGGCTGGCGTAAGCCAGGCTGTACTGTGTGGGTGAGGCGGGCAAGGGCAGGCCCAGATGAGGGGGACGGTGGGGAGAGGTAAGGGAAGGAGGGGGAATAAGAGGAGGAGGAAAGAAAAGTAGAAAGTGAAAAAGGAGGCGTGAATAAAAGGGAGAACAGAGGGCTAGAAGGAAAAGGAGTAAGTCCGAAAATAATGCCCCAACACAGGATGACACGAGAGTCAAATCTGATGCCACACCAAATATACAACACACCCGGACAACCAAGTATACAACAGAAGGTCACTCAAATAATTATAAGAAAACAAAAAGAGCAGCTATTACAAAAGTGATCAGAAACCTTGGTAATAATCAACAGCCGATAAACTGAAAAAAAGACAACATTATGCTTCATAAGCGCACTACAGGAAAACTAATACTAGTGCATCCACGTGATACGTCAAGAGAAGCAGATACGCGAGGGCTGGACAGGAGAACCCCTGAAGGCGAGAGACAAGCCAGAGGTGCGGCCAAGCCACCCGCCGTGGCCGTTATACTGACCGCCAACAGCCAAGCAGGAGCAAGAGAGTCGACGAGAGCCTGAGAAGCGGAACGAAACGCCTGATCGAGATACCACTTAAGTGTCGAAATATCCTAACGAAACCTTACCCATCTAACAGGTCAGGCGGGATGGAATTACTTCAGCAACTCTTCTTTCATAACGTTCACCAAAGTCTCTCCAAACTCCGCATGAACTACATCGAAATGTACCAAAGCCAGCCTACCCAGCGTAACCTACATTACAGCCGCTCCAATAAGCTCGGTACATCCGCTTCCATTTGGCAGAGTCGACGGATTTTACATGAACACTGACGGACTGCAATAAAAGAGAGGCTACACCAGCAGAGCCACCAGCACTTAGCCAGCTACCAACGCTCATGATGTCGACAGTGGCTACCATCATTAATGGGTGCCAGTTTTACGAGAGCCCACTCTCGCCCACCATCACTAGTGGGTGCCAGTTTTGCGATAGCCCACTCTCGCCCACCATCACTAGTGGGTGCCAGTTTCACGAGATCCCACTGGCGCCCATCATCGCTAGTGGGTGCCAATCTTCAGGTCAGCCCACTGACGTTGTCGCCTCTTAATCTTCCTACAGCCACCAGCGAGCTCCCAGCGTCCAGTGATCCAGACCAGGTGGCGCAACGCAACTCCCAATACCCACACTTGGCTCTTATTATCTATCATGTGATTTTAATTAACTCGTAATTACCTACAGGCGACTCGAATTACCTTCGTAACTCAATTTGTCCATACAAGTCTCACATTCCCGTCGGGCGACTCATATTTCCCTCAAATGACCCACGTTGACCCCAGGTGTCTGATATTTCTCTAATAGAAGAGTTTTCTATGGTGACTCAAATTGCTCTCATGATTCAAATTGCACCTTGGGTGACTCTCACTTCCCTCAGGTGACTTACATTGACCCTCCCCCCATCCCCGACCTACACAAAATAACTTATCAGTTGTTAAATCACAAAATAACTTATCAGTTGTTAAATGCCGACCTCAAATCACTCAGCTACTGCTTCTCAGGTGACACACACCGTCCTTAGGTGACTAATGTCGATCTCAGGTGACCCAAACAACCCCTGAGGACAGAATACTACGCTCTGTAACATGATGTCCTCAGCTGACCAACGGTACTATTCTACTCTCATTCCCCTCAGCTACCTCACGAGCTTGACAATGTATTCAACCGACTGAGTACACTATAAGTACTCCTGATTACTCAAACTCCCTTTGTACTTCCATCCAGACACTGCTGCCCACATGGTGCATGTATATCAAGCAACTCCCTCTTCTTTACCCATCCTTCTACACAGACTAAGCCCAACACACTTAGCTACAGTCCGGCAAATAATCTTAAAGGTAAAACCTGACTGGTCTCTCCCCTACATAAAATTTCCAAACTCCAGCCACTTCAGTATTATATTTTTTTTCTCAGATATTGTGGCCACTGTAGCTCTTTCTTCCCCTTGGAGCAATATTCCTTTTGGCCGTCTAGTCTGCCCATAAAATATACCCCAGAGATCTAGTCTACGTCTATTATTCAACAGTTTCTGGTCAGTTCTCTGTATCATGAATACCCTTCACTTTTACAATACTTCCTCTGTACTTTTCTGTAGCTCTTTGGTCCTGCCGGACAGCACTTTGGAAAAAAAACAATTACCCTCATATTTATACATTCTGACTGAGTAATTCTGTACCATAAACTCTTATAAAGTATACCACGACTACCGTTCCATATTTCTATCTTCTCGAACATTATCATAACAAAGATACAAAACTCCGAAATTTATTCGACTTTTATTCTTTTTCTGGAATATTTCGTGGAAAACGGTCGATGCTAACCATAAAAAATGGGACAGACGGTGGGGGACTGAAATACTTTCTTTCCTTTTTTTTTTCCGAAAGGAGGGAGTAACACGGCTTCTACTGCCGTATTTCCCTGTCGAGGTGCTCCTCAACAGGACATATGAACAACGTATCACCCACGTCTCCTACTAAAGAAAAAAATCCAAAAAACGGAAAAGTTTTCGCAAAAGCTCTCTCTCCATCCTCCCTTTTCTTTTTAAATATTGAAACTGTTTTAATAATATTACATGAACGTTATAATAACGGTCTCATACGAAAACTCGAACCTCTTCAGCCTATATAAATGGTTAAGAAGCCTTGAACATAAAAAAGTGCGACACCTGAGAATGACGGGACGACCCAAGGGATGTCTGTCCGTGTGTTTAATCAACATACTGTAATAAACACGACTCCAGCCACTATCTTACGTCTACCAGTCCACTCCGAATTGTCTTACACAAAAAGACTGGATCAGTTTTGGCGAGATCTTGGAAACAAAGTTTAGCACAAAAAATAAAAGTAATAATCAGACAAAACAAATAAGAAATTCGTAGGTTGTAAAACATATAGGAAAAACAAATCACTTAAAGATCGAACCCTAACGTTTTTCTAGGTTAAGTTAGGTTAGGTTAGGTTAAGTTAGGCTTGGCTATATCAGGTTAGGTTAGGCTTGGCTATATCAGGATAGATTATGTTACACCTAGATTAGGTAACGTTAAGTTAGGTTTATACCTAACCTTGCTTTTCCAGGAAAACGTTGGGAAGTGGGGGGTGTGGGGGACGATATTTCTGGGAGAAAAACTTACCCTATGATAAAAAAAAATTAGAGAATAATAAAAAAAAAACAATTAGCCATACGGCTAACATATAAAGGAAGAAGCTCGGGGGTTTAACTGTACCCAAACGACCTCATGGTACAAACTGACTGTATATATATATATTTTTTTTTTTCTCTTAAACTATTCGCCATTTCCCACGTTAGCGAGGTAGCGTTAAGAACAGAGGACTGGGCCTTTTTTGGAATATCCTCACCTGGCCCCACTCTGTTCCTTCTTTTGAAAAATTAAAAAAAAAAAACGAGAGGGGAGGATTTCCAGCCCCCCGCTCCCTCCCCTTTTAGTCGCCTTCAACGACACGCAGGGAATACGTGGGAAGTATTCTTAATCCCCTATATATATATATATATATATATATATATATATATATATATATATATATATATATATATTTTTTTTTTTTTTTCTTTTAAACTATTCGCCATTTCCCGCGTTAGCGAGGTAGCATTAAGAACAGAGGACTGGGCCTTTGAGGGAATACCCTCACCTGGCCCAATTCTCTGTTCCTTCTTTTGGAAAATTAAAAAAAAAAACCAGAGGGGAGGATTTCCAGCCCCCCGCTCCCTCCCCTTTTAGTCGCCTTCTACGACACGCAGGGAATACGTGGGAAGTATTCTTAATCCCCTATCCCCAGGGATAATATATATATATATATATATATATATATATATATATATATTATATATATATATATATATATATATATATATATATATATATATATATATATATATATATATTCCTATGAGTCCACGGGGAAAATGAAACACGAAAAGTTCCCAAGTGCACTTTCGTGTAATAATCACATCATCAGGGGAGAGACAAGAGAGAAATACAAGTCAGTTGATATACATTGAAGAGTCGAAGCTAGGACGCAATTTGGTAAACATGTGATTGTCCAAAACATACATATATATATATATATATATATATATATATATAGAGAGAGAGAGAGAGAGAGAGAGAGAGAGAGAGAGAGAGAGAGAGAGAGAGAGAGAGAGAGAGAGAGAGAGACTAACATGACAAATGCTGACATTTTTAATGTCATCACAAAAGTACCACAAGTCTTCGAATCATTTTCATCAGCTTCTTCTGGTGGTCAAGATTTTTTTTCCCACTGGTTGTTAAACTAATAACTTCACGCTGACGACCCTTAATAACCCTAGCAAGTCAACAGACCCTAAACCCATATAACCAAAATCAATTCCCAGAATAAACCGGGAAAGCCTCTCTCACTAGCACTACTGTAATGCCCGGACCAGCCTGCAAAAGGGACGTAATTTTTTTTTTCTTTTTTTTCAGGCGCCTTTTCAAACATTTCTAACGATATTGGTTTTACGGTCTCGTTTCACGGTGACTAACTCCGCCCATAAGACATTATCGTCATAGTTATCACCGGTGATATACACGAATTAGCACGATCGTTATTATGACCTACTCCATGCCAATATATCTGTCTGTTTGTCTCTCTCAGCGCCAACAGGATGTCTGTGTGTGTGTGTGTGTGTGTGTGTGTGTGTGTGTGTGTGTGTGTCTGTATTCTCTTTAGCACCAGAAGTCACTAAAATGTTTAAACCCTCGAGGCACTGACCTTGATGGAACCTGACTAGGGCATTTTATCATGAGTTCAAAGGTCAAAGTCTTGGGCGTTAGCTGGAGAGGTCATGGCGTGGGTGAGTGAGCACTAAAAGATAACAACCACGCCCTTAACACAAGATAACGAGGAATCCACTTTTAACGTCATACGTGTTTTACCCCCCAAAAAAATCGTTACCTTTTCATTAAAGAAAAAAAAAAAACCCTGTCGTAGTGTACTAGTCAGCACTACAACCCATGACTCTTAAGGACCAGGATTCGAATCCTGAGAGCCCCTACCAGCGTACACCTCTCACCCTGCAACACACACAGGGCCATATCTTGGCGGAGGTACCGAAACAGACTCCAGATAAGACGCCCTAAACCCTCACGATGAGGGCGTGGACGGTGATATATTCCAACCTACTCGAGGGGCGGTCATGCATGCAGTAAGAGCGTGTCTCTTCCTACCATTACCTTCAACACCTGAAGAGGGCGTTTAAGATGATTCAAATAGCGGCTATAGCTGGCCGATGACGGCCTTAATGACACTCACTGCCAGAGGATGGATGTCTGTGTAGTGATTCAAAGCTGCCTGGATCACACGTGGTGTTCACCAGTGACGACGCTCGTACTGGCAACACCTGTTGATTGGTGACACGATGACCTTAAGGAGTGACCGGGTGAACATATGAAATGGAAAGATGATAAACATTCTGTTCCCTCGAAGTCATCGCTGAGGTTAACCACGTCACTATAATATCTTACCAACAGGAGCACTGTCACTGGTGAACACCATGCCTGACCCAGGCAGCTCTCGCCAACACCACACTGCCACACATCGCTGATCCACAGACCAATCCTGCCCCAGAGTGTACGATTTCGGACGTGCACGAGTCTACAAGACCTTATAGAAACACAAAGGATGTACAATAACTTAAATGGTGTTCCACGGAGCGTTCCACAGAACACTTTGTGTCGCCTCCAGTGCAGCACAGTTATTGTGGCTATGAAACATAAATGGGTGGCAAATGCCGTTCGGAAAATATCAGAAACTTATGTCCAAAGTTCCACTGCGAAAAGTGGAATTTTCTCCCAAGTTATGAACAGGATAAGTTCCAGGTTAAACCTTTTATGAGGGACTAACTCAAGAAGCAAAATCCGAACTACGAGTTATGGTTCTTGCGCCGGTCCTTTTTCTTTAAGAAAGCTGTGGGAAACAACTGTATACAGCAAAGTTATAAGCTTCTGACCTGCCCCGTTCGTAAGTCTAGTCAAACCCATCCTCACCAGACCCGAGTGTGACTCCCTCCCGACGGACGGACGCTACAAACTCAACGAGACAAATGACCAAATTAATCAGTCTTTCAGCATCACCAAACCTCATCACATCCTGGCAGAATGTAACGCTGTGGTTCAGTCTCATCGTTTTTTGTTTTGTTTTTTCATTTCGTTTCAGACGGAAAAATGACAATAGCTGGATAAACAATTGGAACCACTTCAATGTTTCAAGGAGATGGTGCGAGAGGTTTATCAACATTTACTGGAAACTGCCTCTACTGGACGATCCTACATGGGCAGACACATATTGTTTCACACACACACACACACACACACACACACACGTTCCTCCTCTTTCAAACATTCTACTTCAACTCCTTGAGTACGACGGTACGGCCCTTGAGCACGACGGTGTGAGCCCTTCAGCACGACGGTATGGCCCTTGAGCACGGCGGTGCGACCCTTGGGTGCAATGTCGTGACCTTCCCCCTGACCCTTAAGGATCGTAGGATCGTGCTCATGGAAGTAATCAAATTCACTGTCTGCCTCACCGACGAACACACTCCGCCCTCAAATACACAAGGTACCTCACCCAGACCGTCCTCCCACTTCTGACAAATTTTGCCAGGACCAGAGAAACATCCTCCCTCACCAACAACAACATTTTGCTTCACGCTATTCACTCTCCGCCCACACGACTCGCACAGACTCCCATCAAAATGCATTTTATCATACTAACAGTCTGTAAGGCGCCACCTCGCGCTGTATATGGACCGCTGGAAGAAAGACTTCTTTAAATCTCCATCCCTTCCTCCCGCATGACGACCCCCTACACCTCTTCCCATCCCTGGCTCTCCTCATCCCACACTCTATCTCCAATCCTTCCTTTCCTCTACCTCTCTTGCCCTAACGCCTCGGCTGTCCAGATCCGCCGCTCCAAAATTATCGGGAAGACATTAATTGACGGCTATCCGATATTCCTGGCGATTCCATTAAGCTGGATATTAACGCCTGGTAGCTCTCCTCCTTTTCCATGTAGGTCCTGTTTGAGTGGGAGCCTTACCAGACGCGTGGGACCTCCTTAAGTCCTTAAAATAACCCGACGACAGATCGGCTGACTAATTTTCACTTCAGGATGATACTCCTATCGAAATACTGCCCATCAGAAAGATCCTTAGTCAGGTCTTCCCTCGACAGGCTGATTCTCCTTCGTCCCTCCTTCAAGCAAGTACTCCTTCAGCAACGTCGTCCATCACGCCTTCCTTCGTGTATGTCCTCCATCTTGAAACAGATCTTCCTCCTCCAGGTAGGTCATCCTCTTTAAGATTATCTATTTACTGCAGCAGGTTTGGGTCTTTCTAGTTACGTCTCTCGCTCTAGAGTTACGTCCAGTTTTAGTTAGGTTATCATTCTTCAAGGAGAGTCATCCTACCTCAGGTGTGTCTTCCATAAGGTCTTAGGACTTCCCTCGATTCCTTTTCCTTCGGGTACGTTGCTCAGGCTTACGCCTCCTCCGATGGTAATTATTACCCATGACTTCTCCTTCGGGTGCGATCTCCAAAGTTAACGAAAGAGGCAAATCCATCCTACATGAGATTAAGTCGTCCTTTAAAGATTCGAGATTATTCATCTAAAGAAAATCCGAGTATTGAACCCTCCTAAGCCGACTCTGTCCAATTCTCAGGTCATGCCTGTGTGGCTTTATAGCCTGTGCTACGTCTTGTCTTAAACCAGATGGTTGTAAGGTCAGTGGAAAGGAGGAGGAACACTGGGAAAGAGGGTGGGTGAAGGACGTGTAGGGAGTCAAACTAGACAGCGTTGGGAGAGGATTTCTATGGATATATTATGGAAACGGGTGACTTTAAGGCTACGCGAGGAAGGAATGTCTGGAAAAAGGATAACGGTAGGATTTTCGGGGGAAGAGGATGAGACGGGTGAGCAGACAGACAACAAAGAGCCGGATGAATAGGCAGAGGAGTGAGAGGGGGAAGTGGCCGGAAAGTTCAGTCAATATTAGGGATGGTGTGTGTGTGTGTGTGTGTGTGTGTGTGTGTGTTGGGGGGGGATATATAAGGTGGGGAGGATGATGGCCCAGGGGTAACATCTGGAGTAACACAGGTTTACAGACGTGGCCCGGCACAGGGACGTACACCCGAGACTAAGCCCGGGACCAGCACGGGGGGAGGCGCACACACCTTTGCTCGAGACGGACCTGCACGGGGACGTCAGGTCCGCTGCGCCACGTGTTGATCCCTGATTAAGGGAAGGGAAGGGAAGGACGTGCGACAGGACAAGAGGGGGAGAGGTAACTGAATATGACAGGAGAGGGGAGAGGAAACACGAGAAAGAGAGGCAAGTGTAAGGAAATCGATCAACAGGGAGAAATATCAGGAAGGCTGAGGAAAGGTGATGGAAATGTTAGAAGTACGAAAAGGAAAGCAAGGGTAGGTTAGGAAGGGTATGACGGATGGGAAAGAGGACTGGGATGGCAGACATAGAGGACAAGGGGATGTATGAGGAAGGGGAGAGATGGAGGCATGAGGTGGATGGCTCATAGACAAAAACAATGTTAGAGGGAGTGACAAGAGGAGGTGGACATACATAGTCGATAGAGAGTATAGTAGGGAGAGGAGAAGAAAGCATAGCAGTGAGAAAGGTGTATAGCAGGGAGAGGGGATTTTCGTTGACAAGATGTAAAAAAGTAAAAAAAAAAAAGAATACACAAAGGGAGAGTTATAAATAAAAGGAGAGGAGGAATAAGAGGATGGAAAAGAGAACAATAAGAAATAACGAAGCTTCAAGACGAGGAGAAAGCTGGGCTGGAGGAGGAGGGGAAAGAGTAGAAGTGAAGCAAAGGAGAAGCAGACACTAGAAGAAAAGAAAGAGAAGGGCTTCGGAAATAAGACGAGAGAGAGAGAGAGAGAGAGAGAGAGAGAGAGAGAGAGAGAGAGAGAGAGAGAGAGAGAGAGAGAGAGAGGAGTCAGCTAACAAGGTGGAGAAGAGGGTGGGAGGTGTGCCCCAGAATGAATGATGCTATACTCGACCTCAAGTGGGGAGCCCCGGGGCGTGTTGACGCACAGCACACGTCATCCGCCCCGCGAGCCGCTATCGTCGCCAACAGGAGGGCGCTGGGTGGTGGAGTCGGGTCGGCTCCTTGGAGCAGAGCTGATGGTCTAACGAGATGAGAGAGGTCTCGGACGAGCAAGATATGGGTGGGGTAAATCCTGACGCTAAGTATGATAGGAAACGAGGCGAAAATCGAGCGGGAAAGACATTGGTAGCAGAGCGGACTGGATTGGTGAGGGGGTAAGATGATAAATCATGGATATAGACAGAAATTCAAGACGATGGTTGAGAGGGATGAGGTAAGAAAACCATGGAAACGGCTTGACATGGAAATCAGGACGCCGTAAACAAAACCTGGGGAGCTGGATATTCGAAATGAGATATGTGGAGGGAGCGAGTGTGGTGTGGGAGGTAAACAATGACGGGCGAGACATGAGGAGGAAGTGTTAGTGCGGGAGATAAACACGCTGGAAGAAGCACAAGGCTCGAGAGCCACCCAGGCGTAGTCAAGGGGGAATAGGAGAACGGGATAAGGATGGCAATGGGAGCGCGACGGGAATAAATAGGGAAGGAGAGGGAGGGCGAGATAGATCCCCGGGGAACGAGAGGCGGTTGGGGTAAGGCATCAAGCGAGTCTGTGACGATGCCGGAGGCTCGGGCAGACGGACACACCTGAGGTCTCTCTCCGCCCTACTCGTTCCGCATCTCTCGGGCGACGGCTTTACGTAAGACGGGACGCGAAGGTGGCACAATGTGACCTCCGGCGGGGCTGGAGGCTCCTCTCAGCTTTAAGCAGTGGCTTAAGTTACCATAAATGATTGAAAAAAAAGAAAAAAAATTTAAGCTCAAGGAACAACCAGCTCCTTAAACCCATTGCTTTTAGGTTTTCATCGTTCCCAAGTACCATAACAAAGAAAATGATATTTGGGCAAGAGAATTTATTTTCAATGATAGCCTCCTTAGACCCCCCCTTAAGAGCACCAAATACAAGAGCTGCAGGATCCGTCAACGAGCTAACTTCAGCCACACCAAAAATGGTGGAGCAAGGCAGGCCACCAGTAACCCAACACCAACCAGCCAGACAGGTGTCCACCAAAGCCCTCTCGAACATGTTCGACTCACTGAAGTTTCCGTGGTTCGTCCCCTCTCAGATCCTCTCTAGCCAGCCTCACTTAGGCCAATCCCGAGACTGTAACTTTAGCCACAAGAGTAGCCGAGAGGCACGCTCAACCATCCAGGGGGGGAAGCCCAATACTTACCGAAGAAAATGGGAGATAGTCTCGTACCAAGGTCAGACTCAACACAAAAGCACCTCCATCCCAGCCACTACATACATCAATTTCCCCTTTAAACGACACGGATGTCTCCCTCCGTACATACCTATATATATAACCAACATCTCATTACTCAACTTAAAAGATCAAATTATACCCACCACATCACAAGACAGCCTCTTACGTCTCCCAGCGTCTGAGCTTTCACTAATGACTTTCACCACAAAAAAAACCCACTAGTGCCTAAGGAAACACGGTCCTGTCTTAATTCGTAATCTCATGTCATTGTCAAAATTCCTACTAACTACATGTTAGTTCCGGGGGTTCCTTCTGCTTCATGGCTGCGCTACAGTCAGATGCAAGGAAAGGATGGACTCCCTTGGAGGAGGAAGGTCTTTTAAGAGATGGTACTCCGTGGACACAAGCTCTACCAAGATGACTTTTCACTCGCGACATAACCGCATGTAGGCGGAGTCCGGCAAAGCGCTCGCGCGCGCGCGCACACACACACACACATTATATATATATATATATATATATATATATATATATATATATATATATATATATATATATAATTCATACCTTGCTATCTTATGAATTAGCATCTAGTAATGTCAAATTCTGGAGCGTAATAACGTAGAGCCATATACTATATAAATACAGTCGCTCAGAGGATACAGCAAATGGACAGGTACAACTCTAAGTACATTTCTGTATATCACCCTTACGAGTGACAATTAGATCAGTTCATATTACCATGACTACTGCCCTTATCATCATTTTATTGCCAAGTTTAAACACTAATGTGGACTTCAAGTGTAATAGTATCCTTTGTTGACACCTACACAGACATCGGATTATTTGCAGGTGACATTTAGATGCCAAGTAATTCAGTTTCCCAACCCTAATATCATTTTTTGCCAACATGAAAAATGATTCACGATCAGAGAAGTAAAATAACATTAGGTCTGGTCAGTCCTTGGATGGGTGACCGCCTTGCATCTCCCGATGCTTGGTAAAAGTGTGTGGTGATCACTACACGTCATCCTTAAGGTAAAAGAAGAAATACCAAACAGTAAAATATAACGTTAAACCAAGAAAAGAAATGAACAAACAAAAGTATTTAGAAAAACAGGCGAACAGCAAATGAACCATTATAAAAGTAGGAAACAATAGAAAAAATAGGCGAACAGCAAATGAACCATCATAAGAGTAGGAAACAATAGAAATCAAGAAAGCTAAGAAAATAAAGAACGAGAGTTGAGGGAGGTGAAAATTTACCTTTGTGGCCAAGCGATCAGCGTGGCCGGGTGGAACCGATTATTCACCGCGGGGCTCAGCTCAGCTGCCGGCTCGTCCACCGGCCGGCAGCCGCGCACACACACAACTCCAGTCCCACCACCACCACCCAGACCCCAGTCGATAAAAATCATTTTCCAGGGGAAAAAACTTAATGACAAGAAAGGGCTCCGATAACCAAAATGTTCTTTATAAATAAATAAAATACAATTGTAATAGATCACCTCCCACAATCTGGTTTGCTTAGGCTAGCCCATCCTCAATTCAATTTTCGCCGTGTAATCAAAGTGTGGCTTCCGTTAACCGTAAGATATACCACTTAGAACTTAGTTATCATAGATTTATGTCCCACTGGACCCAGTTCATGTGACCCAAAGATTCTATTAACCAAGATAAACTGTCACCCAAGGACAATTCTAAGATGTCACCGAGCTATCGGATTGTACAAGGCTATGGCATACAAGACATAGTTAGTTAACCCGATGTATCACCGATAATTCGATATACCTAATGTTATCAGGCAGGATCCCTTATCCCGAAGCTGTTACCCACAGTCCGGTTTGACCAAAATTATATAAAAGAGGAGAAGTTAACCCTCCAGTTTATATGTCACATTAAACCTCAAATTCTTAACCATTAGTAGCCATACAGATCACGTTTTCTGATACAAATGACAGAAAGGTATTTCTAGATGTTTTTTTTTTTTTTTTTTTTTTTTTATACTTTGTCGCTGTCTCCCGCGTTTGCGAGGTAGCGCAAGGAAACAGACGAAAGAAATGGCCCAACCCCCCCCATACACATGTACATACACACGTCCACACACGCAATATACATACCTACACAGCTTTCCATGGTTTACCCCAGACGCTTCACATGCCTTGATTCAATCCACTGACAGCACGTCAACCCCTGTATACCACATCGCTCCAATTCACTCTATTCCTTGCCCTCCTTTCACCCTCCTGCATGTTCAGGCCCCGATCACACAAAATCCTTTTCACTCCATCTTTCCACCTCCAATTTGGTCTCCCTCTTCTCCTCGTTCCCTCCACCTCCGACACATATATCCTCTTGGTCAATCTTTCCTCACTCATTCTCTCCATGTGCCCAAACCACTTCAAAACACCCTCTTCTGCTCTCTCAACCACGCTCTTTTTATTTCCACACATCCCTCTTACCCTTACGTTACTTACTCGATCAAACCACCTCACACCACACATTGTCCTCAAACATCTCATTTCCAGCACATCCATCCTCCTGCGCACAACTCTATCCATAGCCCACGCCTCGCAACCATACAACATTGTTGGAACCACTATTCCTTCAAACATACCCATTTTTGCTTTCCGGGATAATGTTCTCGACTTCCACACATTTTTCAAGGCTCCCAAAATTTTCGCCCCCTCCCCCACCCTATGATCCACTTCCGCTTCCATGGTTCCATCCGCTGACAGATCCACTCCCAGATATCTAAAACACTTCACTTCCTCCAGCCTCTCACCATTCAAACTCACCTCCCAATTGACTTGACCCTCAACCCTACTGTACCTAATAACCTTGCTCTTATTGACATTTACTCTTAACTTTCTTCTTCCACACACTTTACCAAACTCCGTCACCAGCTTCTGCAGTTTCTCACATGAATCCGCCACCAGCGCTGTATCATCAGCGAACAACAACTGACTCACTTCCCAAGCTCTCTCATCCCCAACAGACTTCATACTTGCCCCTCTTTCCAAAACTCTTGCATTTACCTCCCTAACAACCCCATCCATAAACAAATTAAACAACCATGGAGACATCACACACCCCTGCCGCAAACCTACATTCACTGAGAACCAATCACTTTCCTCTCTTCCTACACGTACACATGCCTTACATCCTCGATAAAAACTTTTCACTGCTTCTAACAACTTGCCTCCCACACCATATATTCTTAATACCTTCCACAGAGCATCTCTATCAACTCTATCATATGCCTTCTCCAGATCCATAAATGCTACATACAAATCCATTTGCTTTTCTAGATGTTACAGTGTCATATTCACGGTCTTGCGGAATGATTCTTACAGGAAAGCGTATCAGAGCCTAGCCTTCTCCACCTACCTAACAAAACCAGTTATCGAAGTCGTGGCTTATTGGTTT
Source organism: Panulirus ornatus (assembly GCF_036320965.1). Taxonomy (NCBI): domain Eukaryota; kingdom Metazoa; phylum Arthropoda; class Malacostraca; order Decapoda; family Palinuridae; genus Panulirus; species Panulirus ornatus. The sequence continues at coordinate 16,028,703 of NC_092232.1, forward strand.
ATGCTTCCACGCAAGGACTGTATGCCCATTAATGACACAAGACGGTACGGTACTACCCTCGGCTATGATTGCCCAAACTTTATTTAGCCTAGCCCTTAAACGCCCGGTTAAAGGCAAAATCCATCATATCAAAGTGCGGTATGTATCGCTGCGCTCAAGGGTCGTTTCGTCGCTCTTTAAGGGTCATACTATCGTGTGAACATCCCCCTCTTAAAAATAACAATTTCCTAGTTCCTTGATTGTACAGTACGGCTCTGGCGCGCAAACATATTTAGCACAGACCCTGAAGACGCCAGTGAATATAATGGCGAATATAATGCAACACAGGAGGAACGAGAGTCAAGCGAGATTCCCTTCCTCCCCGAGGGGGAACGTAATCAATCACCAGTGATTACTAGGAACCCCAGGCTGGGACCACCACATCGGTCCTAGTGAATCAACGCACTTCGCCGACCGCGATACATGGCCTCTCAGACGGTCCGATCGTGGCCACGCTCTAGTATGGCGGAGTCAGGGTTAAACTCTTGCGCACGACGGTACGATCCTTTAAACATGACGTTACGACCTTGGGTATGATGGTCTGCTTATGATTTAACCCTTACGGATCAGGACAAAGGGATCGTCATCATGTCTCAGGGAAGTACTGTTGTGAACAAAAGGTTATAACTATCCATGACAATTCATGTACACAATTCTAAACAATTTCCCGATGTTCACTTCAGCGACAAGACTCCAATACATTGGGTATCTAAATTCTTTACTAAAAGAAAAATGCAAATTTATACCATGGAGGAAAAAATCGAAAAATATAGTCATGAAAACTAACTAATCTATCTTGCACGTTATTTTTACACACACACACACATATATATATATATATATATATATATATATATATATATATATATATATATATATATATATAAATTAGTCCACACTCTCCCAAAATAAATTAACCACTAATGGGGATATGTCACAGCGGGGAACCTCCCGTTAATTTGGACTATATTTGTACGAAGACAATTTCAAAAATAATTCTAAATTTCCACAAGTTTCGGTACAAGGAGTATAGCAATATGCTGAAGGATCATTGCAATGAGCTCACACGGCTTAAGTCAACAGCATGACTGAATCCGATTCTCTTTAAATGATACAGAATTATGCAGCAAAGGTCCCCACGACACAGTGAGGTCTGCATGAGGCTCACTTCACTCCAGAGTCTTGCTAAAGTCTCGAGGGTAATACGAGAACAACGCCGGAGGAAGGAAGAAATGTCGCTAGCTCGAAGCGAACATGCCACCCATCTCAGCGTAGCCTTGCGAAGGCCTAACGCACCGTTTGCCCCGTAGTTTCAATAGCACTTACTTAGGTCTACTTCGCTCATTAACACGAACGTTTATCAGAGCTAATCTATAACAATGTTACTACATATAAAGCAAAGACGATCCTTTTTACATAGCTAAACGAGAGCAACAAAGCCAACTGTGTGGGTGCCTGTGCAATGTGGGGAGGCGACCGAACACCAAAAGCTTGAATACCTAACCTGACCAGGAGGCTACTGCAAGATACATTGACTGACAATGTAGGCAAGTGGTGGGGGACCACCCCGGCCTCTGAGCTTAATTATCTACGCGGTTTCTTTTTTTTTTCGTATAAAGAACTAATCCAAGTGGGTTTTCTTTCCTAGTTTCAAAATTAAGAAAAAAAAATTTTGCAGAGAAAATTAAAAAATCCTTCTGTTCAAGTACTTTCCTACGAAATAGCATGTGGAGTGACGCAGTTCATGCAGAAATAATGATCCTAGCTTACCTATGGGACTGGAGAATAAAGAAAAAAAATGCACTTTATATTCTAACTTGACACTAGCATGAAGGAGACCATGGCTTGCTGAAAATTTGATAAGCACTAAATTGGCGTGCAGCTTGTCTAACTTAAATGAAATTTAGTCCAGACTGTATGAACATACAGTATAATACCACTTGAAATGTAATGCAAATGTATACTCTCGTATTAATCATAATCTACAGTAAACAAATTACGATAAACGGGACCAATCACTGAAGTTCCATTTATTGTCCAGTTAATATAAAAGAAAATAAATCAAATCATGTCTCCTAATGTCAAATAACATGCAGTAAATCAAATTCAAATACGGTTCCTACTGTAAATTGACTCATTATTTTGTTAAAAAGAATACACCAAACATTATATTCCACCCTTAGAAAATTAAGTGTTTGCTCTAAAGAAAGCCATTAAGACTACACTTGTAAAAAGTTATGTGCGCTAATTATTTAGCATATCGAATATATGCCTTCCTTTTCTTTCAACTAAGAAAACTTTTCTTTAGCACTTTTCAAAAAAAAAAAAAATACGTTTGTTTTGCAACATTTTTGAGTATATTAAACAAATAAGTTTTCCAGAAACTTCTGTGGACTTTTACAACAAAAAGGTCATTATGAAATCAGGTGGACCTTTGTGGACCTCTGTGGTGTAGCAGTTAGCGTTGCTGACCATGACGCATCCACGGGCCGCCCATGGTCGAGCGCACATGTTCCAATCCTAGTTGCAGCAGACGATCCACAAGTCAACTAAGCTGCTTATTCTCCCCTATAACAATCGATTGATAAAATAGGAAACTGGCTTAGGTTTGATAAGGGCATTCAATTGCCCGTGACATCTAACAGTGAAAAAAGTAAAGTGTTAACATGCCTTACACCTAGAAAAGTACGTTCATGCTCCACTACCCTTCCTACGGAATGAAATGATTACTTTTATATCTGGTATAAAATGCTTGCAATAATACAGTAACGTATGTAAGTCTTGCAGTATTACAGTGACGCATATCAATTCTGCAAATACAATAACTTTAAGACATTGATCTCTGACGATAAAAGTTTAATGGCGTCACAGGGGTGTATATATATATATATATATATATATATATATATATATATATATATATATATATATATATATATGGACGTAGTTCGTAAGCTATACATCCCTGAAACAATTATGCACCACCTTCTCATATACAATAAAAATTCAAAATAACTGAAAATCATACATATACACGGTCTAATTTCCAATAAGAACAATCCATACATCTGCAAACGACCAACAACACCATTAAAAAGTCACCACAGTACCCCTAACTCCTTCGCCAAGATGAATATGAAAAAAAGAATCACCACTTGTAGAAATATATCCTTGTGTCCAGTCGAATACTCTCGAAGGAATAACTCCATGAAATTACCTGTCACCCAGGGACACCAGCAGGTGGCTTCTATTGTCGTGATGCCGGCAGCCGACCACAACGCCCAAGAACACCTCACACCGGTATAGTTTAATTGAAGCACTGTGGTAACAAGGCGTCATCTAAATAACACTCCCGTAACTTCGTAATGACTGGACGGTTACGAGTATCTGGGTTTGAATAACACGGCAATTCTCACACGCGTTTGACTCGTCGACACTGTCCTATACAAAACGTGTGTCTGCAATGACGTAAGTAGCTTCGTTCGAAAGGTGTTCAAATATCTCTTTTTAGTTTTATTTTTTCTTCTAATCCCTCTGGTAATATAAATAAACATCTATTCGTATATCTAAGAGTACCTTTAGTGGAAAAGTAAAAACCGACAGAATTCATCATTCTAAGCTAGCTGGATATACATTCAATAAAACGCAGATGGGAATATATCGCAGTTGCAACTTTCGTACAGAAAAAAAAAAATGACCGCGTTTGCATGAAATATGCATGACAAAATCATGGATGGATGGACATTTTGGAGCGAGTGGCAGAGTGATGGTAAAAAAGAATTATAGGGAATATTTACCTCCCAGTATAGACACTTTTGTAAAAGCTGGAATATGTTTTCAGTCAGGCATGAATGCTCCCCTTTCGACTGTATTTTTTTTTCCCAGTGAAGCAACAACAGCCACACCCTCCTAGACATCACCGAAAGACAATTGGTCTTCGGGCCTCTGCTTCTGCAGTCGAATACACACACACACACACACACACACACACACACACACATATATCTAGTCGCCTTTTACGACACGCAGGGAATACGTGGGAAGTATTCTTTCTCCCTTATCCTCAGGGATAATATATTTATCCCTGGGGATAAGGGAGAAAGAATACTTCTCACGTATTCCCTGCGTGTCGTAGGCGACTAAAAGGGAAGGGAGCGGGGGGCTGGAAATCCTCCCTCTCGTTTTTTTTTTTTATTTTCCAAAAGAAGGAACAGAGAAGGGGGCCAGGTGAGGATATTCCTCAAAGGCCCAAGCCTCTGTTCTTAACGCTACCTTGCTATCGCGGGAAATGGCGAATAGTATGAAAGAAAAGATATATATATATATATATATATATATATATATATATATATATATATATATATATATATATATATATATATATATATCCCTGGGGATAGGGGAGAAAGAATACTTCCCACGTATTCCCTGCGTGTCGTAGAAGGCGACTAAAAGGGGAGGGAGCGGGGGGCTGGAAATCCTCCCCTCTCAATTTTTTTTTTTTTTAATTTTCCAAAAGAAGGAACAGAGAAGGGGGCCAGGTGAGGATATTCCCTCAGTGGCCCACTTCTCTGTTCTTAACGCTACCTCGCTAACGCGGGAAATGGCAAATAGTTTGAAAAAAAAGAAAAAAAAAAAAAAAAAAAAATATATATATATATATATATATATATATATATATATATATATATATATATATATATATGGCAAAAAAACAAAGCTGCATGAAAAGAAAAAAATTTTCGTTGAAAGGTTCTCGAAACTACCTTGTTTCAACGAGTGCCCAAAAAATGCACAGCATACGTACATCATGGTAGCATTATACTGAATGGTAATTTCTAAACACATCACACCCAATCAGGACAGCAAAGAGTAAATACATTTAAGTAAAACTCATGAAGTTTTCTCAAAAACCTAAAGCTTGTTTTAATAGCGGGGTCTTTATACAGATAATCCAACAAAAAATATGTTTTAAAACACACACACAAACCAGGCCAAACAACTACTTATCAAATTGTGTTTCTCTCATTTTTTTATCTATCGTTAAGCTCTTTCAATGAACAGTTATACAACCAAAGAATTATACCTTCCATGTTATTTGTTACTTATGGTCAACTCTTCAACACAGACCAAGGTGGTGTAGTTTACAGAGCTAGGCTTTCCCAGCGAGAACCGTTATTAAGGGAACAAGGGTATTAGACTTCGTGAATAGCCCCGTCACAGCTTCAAATAAGTAAATTTATAATCTACCATTCTAAATCTGTACTAGTAAAAAAAAAGAAAAAAGAAAATGTTCATTAAATCAAATATTAAAAGGTATATTTTTGTTAATCTTTAGTCTCTGCCAAGCTGAACATTACCAAACAAACTTGATGACTTACATTATAATGATGTTTGTACGTGTTCGCCTTGTGATCCGGGAGCTTTCACCGAAAACGTTATGTAAATTTTTACCGATACAAGGAATTCTTTCTAACGAATGACGACAATATTTACGTAGACAGATGATGTGCTCCTTTAAGTCTCCTGACAACACTGCTCACCCCAGGTGTAGGAATACACCCTCGTCACCAGGCAACACTGCTCACCCCAGGTGTAGGAATACACCCTTCTTTCCACTGTAATTCCACCCACTTTACACGACCGTTCACGTGAAGCTCGCTTATGAACCATCCCCTCCGTCAAAGGGAGCGATGCACTATTATTACATAACAGAACATACATATATATATATATATATATATATATATATATATATATATATATATATATACATATACAAACATCCAACAGCCAGGATCGAACCCAGGACCCCTGTGCAACAGGCGGGGGCGCTACCACTAGGCTATGAAGGTGCGCATTCATATGCACTTTGTTCGTGTATATATATATATATATATATATATATATATATATATATATATATATATATATATATATATATATATATATCTGTCCGTTAAGCTTGCAATCTACTCATTCCTGTTTTAATAGTTACTGTATATACACATTCGTCAGTTTCCTCGCCTGGTCTCAAAATTTTTCCCACAGAATATTCATTTTCTCAAACATGTGTTCTTAATGCTACATACAGCGTTATACGAGACTGAACAAAGTCGATTTGGAAAGAAATCACTGATTTAGCTCGACATTTAACCCAAATTAAATGCAACAAACTTCAACATATCAACACTGCCGAAGCGACAGTTTTGATAATATTTTGGCTCCTAGAAGGCAGCATCTAGAAATACACACCATCTAGAGCAAGCAAAGCATGGGGAGTTGGGGAAAGGTTTCCACAAGGTTTCTTCCCAAGGTAAGATTTCCACTTGGTTTTTTCCCAAGGTAAGGTTTCCACATGGTTTCTACCCAAGGTAAGGTTTCCACAAGGTTTCTTCCCAGGGTAAGGTTTCCACAAGGTTTCTTCCCAAGGTAAGATTTCCACTTGGTTTTTTCCCAAGGTAAGGTTTCCACATGCTTTCTTCCCAAGGTAAGGTTTCCACAAAGTTTCTTCCCAAGGTAAGGTTTCCACTTGGTTTTTTCCCAAGGTAAGGTTTCCACAAGGTTTCTTTCCAAGGTTTCCACAAGGTTTCTTCCTTCCCAAGGTACGCCCTACTTTCCCAGAGAAAAAAACATTGTGAAATCTAATAGAGTTCCCGTTGTTTACGTTCTCTGAGAGAGAGAGAGAGAGAGAGAGAGAGAGAGAGAGAGAGAGAGAGAGAGAGAGAGAGAGAGAGAGAGAGAGAGAGAGAGAGAGAGAGTCCCTCAAGACAGTACCCCACGAACAACGACCGAACTCAATCCCTGACGACCCTTCCTCACAGCACACGAAACCCCCAGCGCTTCACCAGATGACCAGCCAAAGCAGCACACACGTGTGTACGCCCTCAGGACCATCACAGACCACACGGTGGTGTGGGGTGGGGGACGCTCGCTGTACCTGTGGCGGACCTCACGGCATTGGCACTGCTGGGCCCCCTACCGGATGTGCCCCTAACATGGTACCGGATGGGCTAAAGGTTAACGGGGGTGTTCCTCGTCCACCTCAGATCCACCTTTGCTAATTACCTTCAGAGGAATATACATAATGCTAATGAGCTCATTAACACGTCAATGGTTTTTTTTTTTCCCCTTTCTCCTTAGGGTAAGGTCGCCTTTGGCTACTCCTTATAAATGTTTTTCCTCTCTCTCTCTCTCTCTCTCTCTCTCTCTCTCTCTCTCTCTCTCTCTCTCTCTCTCTCTCTCTCGCTCACCAACGTAGACATTTTCTTGTCCCCTATTTGAAAATAAGCAACGTTGAGATTTCTCCTAGCATCCAATTGCCAGATGTATTCTGTCCTCACATATCTAATATACAATCGGTTTTACATCTAAATAATAATACTGCACGAATATTGTCCCTCGGAACTCTACCTCCTTAAGCAAGACGGTACAGCCCTTGAGCACGACGGTACGACCCTTGAACACAACAGTACGGCCCTTGAGCATGATGGTACTAACCTTGTGCACGATAGTACGACCTCTGAGCACGACAGTACGACCATTGAGCACGACGGTACGACCCTTGAGCACGACGGTGCGACCCTTGAGCACGACGGTACGACCCTTGAGCACGACGATACGACCCTTGAGCACGACGGCACTAACCCTTATGACGACCTGGCGTTTGACCTGATCCTTACTCAAAGAGCCAGGGTTCGAAAGCCAGACCATCGTACCCAAGGGTTCCGGGGTGGTGTCCTGTTTAAGGGAGTGTGTGTGTGTGTGTGTGTGTACATACCACCGTGCCTGAGGCAGTGGATGCGAACACCGATCTGCGAGTCTCCCAAGCTTGGCAGCAGTTCACCTCGGGCCATAAAGAAGAACATGTTTATGACGTGTTTGTCCGCCTAGTGAGGCCAAGCGCCGTGGCGGCGAGGGGCGCCGCCCCCGGGCCAACTTCGACGATATAAGTCGTCTACAGCGTCTCCTGCCGGATCCTGTTTACGAGAAGTTCCCTTACTTAAGCTTAAGTTAATTCCTTAAGGAAGACGGTGCGACGACCATTTTGAGCAGGACGGTACGACCCTTGAACACGACAGTACGACCCGCTGGGTATAATGAGTGTCTGATGTCTGATTTGACTGCTCTTGGGTCAGCTCAAAAGATACCCTCATCACATCTTAAGGGTCGTATCGTCGTGCTCAAGGGGTCGAACCATCGTGTTCAAGGGTCGTATCGCCGTGCCCAAGGGTCGTACCTTGGTGCTCAAAGGTTCGTGCCATCGTGTTGAAAGGTTCGTACCATCTTGCACAGAGTTGTACCATCATGTTCAAGGGTCGTAACATTGTGTTCAAGGCTCGTACCATCGTGCTCAAAGATTTATACCGTCATGTTCATGGGTTCGTAGCATCGTGCTCAAAGATTCGTACCATCGTGCTTAAAGTTCGTGCCATCGTGATCAAAGTTTCGTACCATCGTGCTCTAATGTTCGTACTATCGTGCTCTAATGTTCCTACCATCGTACTCAAAGGTTCGTACCATGGTGCTCAGGAGGCTACACACCTCACACACGCGTTATTCACTCAGACTTTCATCCCATTTTCTTGAGCGAGTCAGGTGACAGCTCCGTCAGTCATCACCACTGACAACATTACTGGGGTACGACGAGTGTTCCTGCATAGCACACAGGTTTAAGGAAATATCACCCACTTCATATCACCCACTTCATCTGTTCACGTCACACCACACAACCAAACTAACGTACAATGTCTCAATGAAGGATAGTGTAAATAACAATTTAAAGCTCTGCATCTACATATTCAAGATGGGAAGTTCGATAAGCTTACTTGTTATCTACGCTTATCTTACATCAACTTCAGAGATACAGTTCAAGGGTGTCTATGGATCTCTGTCCTTCCTTCCTACTTTTAGTAATTTCTTGATCCTAAAATGTCTTCCTAACGCGTGTTGTCTCTTGAAATCAGTAAGTTCCTTGACGACTAGAAAAGAAGAAAAATGCTAATCACAACGTGAGAGACCACAATAAAACCCTCCAGATGACAGATAAATTGTTTGGTGTTATTTTCCTCCATTTCTCCAAACCTTCTGACTCCAGCCATCATAATATAGATAAAAAAATAGTGTTCGTCGCACAAAAATAAATAAGAAAATAAAACGCTGCCCTTCCCTTCCCACCGACACATGCAATGTAATCAAAACTTCAAGGATTTACCAGCAAAGGTCGCACCGTCGTGCCCCTGGATCCTACCGTTGAGCCCAAGGGCCACGTACAGTCGTACTCCAGGGTCTACCGTCGTGCCCCTAGGTCCTACAAAGTAGCGTTCAAGGACCAACATCATTATCAACAAGGGATGAAACGAAAAGAGACAACACGAGGCGAAAAAAAAAAAAGAAATGCCACTCGAATCCTCTTCACAATTCACGAACCTTTCGCTCGCATTTTAGATTTCCACTTCCAGTGATCAAAACGCAATCTTTTATGCCGTGACCTTCACGCGGTCGCCAGTAACCATGGGGTAACAACAGCTCCATTCAGGCGAGCGGTGTAAACACTCACCCCCCACGATAGCGTCACCTGGGTGCGCAAGGACCTGCTGTCAACTTTACATCAATATAAGAGCTATATATAAACATTAGCGGGAAATTTACCATGCAAGCGATTATACATATATATATATATATATATATATATATATATATATATATATATATATATATATATATATATATGGTGAAATCGCACTTCAGTTGTTCATATTTTATTTTACATGTAATTCTTCTAAACATGTGACACGACATGTCTCGTGGAGACAGTCCACCTCATCAGGTGCCACTCAAGTTTATATGACCTCCACCTGAAGTGCCATTTCACCTTCATAACTTTCATCACGGACTAGTTTGGTCATCATGTGTGTGTGTGTGTGTGTGTGTGTGTGTGTGTGTGTGTGTTCTTTACAGACGTTTATGGAAATTTCGCCTCTAGAACGGGACGGTAAAACCCCTAGAGTAGTATGACGATGAAAAAATTGATGTGACCCTGAGAGGCAAGGTCAAAGGTCACTACGTCACACCCCTACGATAGTGCTCGGGAAGGTCATATTGCTCCTCCATACACTCACAATATGGAGACAACAGACGAAATGTATTTCAGAGCCATACATACATCCCTCATTCTATTTTGTCGTCATTCTTTCTTTTCTTTTTTCTTTCACTCCTTCTTTCTCTTACTAGATACATGCTATGTTCCAAGCACTTGATTTGTCCCTGTCTTCTTGCTATGTTCCAAGCACTTGATTTGTTCCTGTCTTCTTTCTTTCTCCCTCATTTCCTTGCTTTCCAAGCGCTTGCTTCACCTCACCATCCTCTTCCCTTGCCCTCCTTCCCACAGAGAGTTGCTTCGGGTTTCCTTCCAATTTCCTCAAGATATTTACAGCACCATGATACTCCTAGATGCCAGAGACTATCTTTTTTTTGCGGGTTCTTTATACGGGTGCCATCCACTGGATCTAGTGACAGTGCTTCCCAGGTCACACACGGAGGAGGAAGGGAACCCTTCTGAGTTACACACACACCCACACACACACACACACACACACACACACACACACCCACACATGAGAGGTGTATGTTCACTGAAAGTCAGAAGGTATTTAACACTGCTGCGAGGGACAAATAATTACCTTAGAGGAAGGGAACGAAGGATACACGTCCGAGGAAACATTCTGAGACTGGGATGGAATTAACAGTGGCGTGCTGCAGGGCTCAGTCCTGGGACCAATGCTCTTCCTGATCTATGCAAATGCCTTACAAGAAGGATTAGACTCATACAATATAGAAGTAAAGAGGAAGGAGGTCTGCATGAATATACGAAGGGACTTAGATGAACCCCAAATCTGGTTTCACATATGACTGATAAAACCTAACCCTAATACATGCAAAATAAAAAGGACGAAGCAGAGTGAAAGAAAGCCTCGATATGAATATTATCTTTAAGAAAATAAACTGCAGCTGTGTGTGACTCAGAGTAGACATCATGCCTCACCTGTCGCCTGGGAGTATCAATAAAGGAAACAAACTGTTTGTTGGCAAATAATATAACTGCATTTATATAAATAAAGACGTAACTGTTTAGGAAAATATTCTCAAAGTGTATTAGGCCAAAACTAGACTTCGCTTCTCATGTTTGGTCACCATACAAAAACAGAAGCACAATGAACTAATAAAGAAGGTGTAGAGGAAGGCAACACAGATAGCCGAGTGACAGGGAAAGGTTCGAGGCAATACATTTGCCCGCAGGAAGATAAAGGAGGGAGTGTGTCTTGATCACAACCTTCAAACTAGCTTGAAGATGTCGACAGCGAAGAGTTCTTCGAAAGATGCAGAGACAGAGCAACAACAGACCATTAACTAGACACTACGAAAGAAACTTATGAGAGAAGATGGAAAGAAATATCAAAGCGGAGGATGAATGGAGTGAACTGTGTGACGAATTTTGTGAATGCTGGCAGCGTACACAAGTTTAAACGATCTCATAATGACCTGAGTTCATGAGACGGGGGCCCCACGAGTATGCAACTCCATCCCTGCACAGTACAAACAGGTATTAACAAATACACATGTTACATACACACCAATGTGGGTATAGTTCAGTCTCTCGACGAATTAGAAACCAAACCACGTCTCGGAGTTCATTAACGAAAACTGATACAATCTTCGCTTTAACTGGGAATACTGAAAATACACCTCGTTTTCTAATAACGAAAACAGAAATTGTCCAGCTACGCCACCAGTAACTGATGACGAAAGACGATATTTATCACTCAACGGTTTCTCTTGCCAAAAACTGAGCACAGTCTTTGTTTTCTAATAAAAGAATGAAACTACGAAAGCAAAAGATCCGATACAGTTTCACTCTTTTCTCTACAGTTTCATGCCTTTTTTCCCCTACGTTCCTCTTCAGTTTCACAAGTTTTTCTACAAAGTCACTCCTTCCCCTTACGTTCCACCACAGTTTCACATGTTCCTCTACAGTTTCACAAATTGCTCTACAGTGTCATCCCTTCCCCTTACGTTCCTCTACAGTTTCACATGTTCCTCTACAGTTTCACAAATTGCTCTACAGTGTCACCCCTTCCCCTTACGTTCCTCCACATTTTCAAATGTTCCTCTACAGTTTCACAAATTGCTCTACAGTTTCACCCCTTCCCCTTACGTTCCTCTACAGTCTAGAGCTTCAGCCCTTACTCGTACGTAAGACGTGGTTTATCTCTTTCCCTTACATTGACGATCTTAGAAAAAAAAAAAAACTTTTATACATTCATCTTAAAGCAGAAAGCGTCTCATACTACACCAGGGTCATTATGATTAGGTATGTCTGCTCAAAATAGTTACGTTACATTCAGTATACGCAGTCATGCAGTTATATTCAGAATACGGGATTATGAAGTTATTTTCCCCATACGCAGTCATGAAGTTATTTTCACCATAAGCAGGAATGAAGTTGTATTCAACATACCCTCATGCAGCTATATTCAGCATCCACACTCATGCAGTCATATTCAGTTCCCGATCATGTTCATATTCAGGATACGATCATATTCAGCTGTCACAGTAATATTCAGTACAGTCAGTCATATACCCACCAATCAGAGTCATTCTCAGTATACAGTCAGTCATATTCACTTGTGTCACTTTCAGCATCCATACAGTCAGTACAGTCAGTCATATACCTACCAATTAGAGTCATTCTCAGTATACAGTCAGTCATATTCACTTGTGTCACTTTCAGTATCCATACAGTCAGTCATATTCACTTGTGTCACTTTCAGCATCCATACAGTCAGTCATATTCACTTGTGTGACTTTCAGCATACATACAGTCAGTCATATTCACTTGAGTCACTTTCAGCATACAGTCAGTCATATTGAATATACGTACAGTCATATTCAAACAGTCATATGAAAGTGACACCTACCAGCTTGTTAAAATTCAAACTGAATTAGTAATTGTCCATACATCACCTCACACTCTGTATCAACTAATGTATTTCATTGTATTTTACTAAGACTAAATTATGATATTCTGTTCAACCTGGAAAAAAAAGCGACCTTATTCTTTCTCTCTTTGCAAGTCAGAATTTTGGACACCCTGCCTGTAATACGCCTCATTCACAGAAAGTGTCAAATTCATTTACGCAAAGTATATGCTTCATTCACAGAGCGTATATATCTTATTCACAGCAAGTACATACCTCATTCTCGACAAATATATACTTCTTTCATATAACAAATACTTCATCCATAGAAAGTAAATATTTCATTGGCAAAAAGTATGTACTTCATTCTCAAAATCAAATATTCATGGGAAGTATATACTTGATTTACAGAGTATATACTTCATTCAAAGTGCATAATTCATTTCCAGAAAGTGTATATTTCAGTTGAAGAAAGGATATACTTCATTCACAGAAAGTATGCACTTCATTCACAAGAAATATATATTTCCAGAAAGTATATACTCCATTTACAAAAAGTATATATTTTATTTTCTTAAGGTATATACTTCATTTACAGAAAGTATATACTTCATTTTCATAGGGTATATACTTCATTTACAGAAAGTACATACTTCATTTACATAGAATATATACTTCATTTACAGAAAGTATGTACTTCATTTACATAGAATATACACTTCATTTACAGAAAGTATATACTTCATTTACATGAGGTATATACTTCATTTACATAGGGTATGCACTTCATTTACAGAGGGTATATACTTCATTTACATAGGATATACACTTCATTTACAGAAAGTATACACCAACATAAAAACTGGAAGACTTTCAATCAAAATGTCTAGCGATCTGTTGCCTTTCGAAACAGCTACGCACTCGTCACCTCGCGGGCGTCCCCCTCACTCAACCACTCAGCGATATTCGCAAAAAGAAAAATCTTTAACAAAATTTCTAATAAAAGAGAAAGGTGGAAAAAAAGTGGGTCACGGGAAACTTCGATAATACAAACGTACGATAATACAAACGTACGTACGTGTGTGTGTGTGTGTGTGTGTGTGTGTGTGTGTGTGTGTGTGTGTGTGTGTGTGTGTGTGTGTGTGAGTGAGTGAGTGAGTGAGTGAGTGAGTGAGTGAGTGAGTGAGAGAGAGAGAGAGAGAGAGAGGAGGTGATAGAAAGACAGTACTTACGTATTTACTTAACGATGTTTTGCCCTAAGGTAAGGCTAACGCGTAGCGCTCACCGCTGGGAAATCTAGAGTAACGCAGAAAGAGTCGTGTTGCCCAGCGTAGCGTGTGGGACGTGGAGAGAAATTATATATATATATATATATATATATATATATATATATATATATATATATATATATATATATATATATCTGGGGAGGGAATGCCAGCTGCCCACGTGTGTGGTGTGAGGCAGAAAGAAAAGACAGCGGCCTGGGGCCAAAGGAATGAAATTTGAAATCCAATGAAGTGATGGCTCACTAACTCTTCCAATACCCAGGCGGGTAGTACCGGTATAATACATTATACCTCCCTGGTCGGTGGCTGCCTAACACCCACTACAGAGAGAGAGAGAGAGAGAGAGAGAGAGAGAGAGAGAGAGAGAGAGAGAGAGAGAGAGAGAGAGAGAGAGAGAGGTGTGTTCACCACACGCATGGCGGACGGGCGCATGTAAATGCTTCACCAGCCGTGCGAGAGAAAGATGCAAAATTGTGCATGAGAAACAGTGACTGTGGGAGGGAATGACCTCCCTCCCACTCTCGAACTACGACCGTGTATTCTCCACACACACACACACACACACACACACACACACACACACACACACTACGCATCTCCCCTCCTGTGACACACATTGCTTAATGCTTCGACCTTCACCTAATGAAAGCCAGGCGGACGACACGGAGCCGCCCAGGTGATGCCCCAGGCCAAGCCGACCAGATAGGCGTCCCCGGAGGATGCGGCCCCCCCCCCCCAACGTCATCTCTCTAGTCTTATGGCTATGTCGCTGGTGAGTTACTACTTCAGGACGTGGAGGATAACATAAGCGCTCCTGACGCAGCGTTTTCCTTACCGGTTCAGGGAGGCTCGAAAGGTCAGGTCTCCTCCCTGCCCTCCATCCCTTCTCTCTCTCTCTCTCTCTCTCTCTCTCTCTCTCTCTCTCTCTCTCTCTCTCTCTCTCTCTCCCCCCTTTCCACCCACATCCCCCCCCCCCCAACCATCATACACGTATATACTCGTTATCTCTATACCTGGGGTGGGGATGGGGTGGGGATGGGGTGGGGGGGTCGAGGCGAACAGAGGTTTTATTGGTACTCGTTCAGATACGTCTTGACAGCTATCGTACTATTCCGGCTTTGCCAGTTATCTTTCGCCTCCATTTCACCAACACACACACACACACACACACACACACACACACACACACACACAAGAAATAACGTGAACAAGATACTGAAATGTGGAGGAAGGAAGCCATTGTTCTAAATAACATTCGACTCAAATAAGCACACAGCTATTCTTCAATGGCTTTCACGAGAAAAAAAATACGATTCTGAAATCCGACCACTTCACTATTTCTGTCGTCTGGAATGAGTACAAGCGTTCGAGATGTCAAGCCCTTAAGGTATATTAAGGCTGAGGGTGGGACTATCATGTAGTGTACACCTGTGGGTCTACCATCGCCAACGGCCCAGAATGAAGCCTTTTCCAAGCGGTTTATATATTCACCTTCTGACACCTGTCACATCCAAATTAAGAGATGATACACGGATGCTCAAAGTAGTCGTAAGTGATCACACCTTGCTAAAGACACTCTCCTTAGCCACAGTCGAAGTGCAACTGGCCACAGACACTCACCGAACTCAGGACACTCATCTTACCACAGTAACTCACCTTCAAACACACACATAAGCACATAGACTCACCTCGACACACACTTCACCTAGCTACTCTCACTCATCTATCCTTAAACCTTCACCTGACAGATGATATTCATCTCACCACGAACCCATCACCTAGCCATTGACACTCATCCCAAAATTCCCATCACTTGACCAAAAGACAATCGCCTATTCACACTCGTACATTCCTTTAGCAGAGAAACCACACAAACACCCATACCTTGTCACCTACACACCCACCAGCTCAGGAGGTATGGGATTAAATGCTTCAGTTATCACCCCAACTCACACACACACACACACACACACACACACACACACATCATATATATATATATATATATATATATATATATATATATATATATATATATATATATATATAGTCAGCTTTGCACCTTATTCCAGGCTCTATTATGGCCTTGATAAGTAAGGGCATTTCAGTATCATCAAAGTCCAAGATTAAGTTATGAGAATGATGTATTTTCCGACGAAACACGGAAAGAAAACATTGCCAGCGTTTCAGAACTTCCTCCTTCCGGTAGCTTGCTGGTTGCCAGTTTGCTAGGCAGAAGAAAGAAAAATATGAACTAGCTTGCAACACATTAGCAAACATTATGCCAAGAAGAAATCAGTTCATCGTATTTCTATTTTTCCTCCCTAACAATTCAGTCTAATATATGTAAATAAATTGTGGGTATAGGGTGTGGAGGAAGTAAGTCATAAACCCTTAAAAATGTTATTACTGTAATAACCTAATGTTCACTGTGTATCCTAATGTTTACTGTAGAACCTAATGTTCACTGTATAACCTAATGTTTGCTGCAGAAACTAATGTTTGCTGTATAACCTAATGTTTGATGTACAACCTAATGTTTGATGTAGAGCCTAACGTTCACTGTATAACCTAATGTTTACTGTAGAACCTAATGTTTGCTGTACAGCCTAATGCTCACTGTAGAACCTAATGTTTACACTATAACATCCAGAAGTCACAAGCGGGGGGAAGGGGGACATACCATCCTCCACCCCTGCCCCCCCTTATCACACACGGCGAGGGGGGACCGACCCTAAGCCAATTGTATCCCCACCCAAACCCCTCCTCTTTACACACAACGGGGGGGAGGAGGGGGGGAGGGGGAACCTGAGCGTATCGTCACACACCTATGGGGCTCTGAGCCTACCCTCCCGACACACCTCCATCGTCAAACACTACGGGAGGAGGTGGTGGTGGTGGTGGCCGCTGCCACGAAGTGCTCACGCCTCACAGCAGGAAGCACTGGTTCCTGCTGTCACTGGTCCGGGAGGGGGTTTTTCACGTGCCTGGATGACACAGCCTGCAGTCCTCACCTCACCACGCGGGTCTGTCACGCCTCAGACAGATCCTCGAGTGCATCAGTACGTCACGGTAACGGATCCACTCCCTGAGCTGCACTCCAAGCAAGGGCTTCTGGCAAGCTGCACTTCACTGAACACACAAAAGGAGGACAAGCTGGCAGGCTGGGCTGGCCACTCACTGGGACAAATATACAACACACTTGTTCACCGACGCCGATGATTGCGTTACTGTCGCTAGCGAGAGAGGGAGACGAGTGCGTGCGTGTGTGTGTGCCGACGAGGCCAGCAGCAGCAGCAACGTCGGGAGCACCACACTCTCTGTGCGGCCCCACGCGCCCTCTCTCTTGCAAACACTGGTAGAGGAGGAGGAGGAGGAGGAGGAGGAGGATGAGGAGGTGGTGGTGGTGGTGGTGGAGCAGGAGGGAGGGGTGGGTGGGTGGGAGAGAGAGAGAGAGAGAGGGCGAGGGAGAGAGAGCGAACGAGGGAGGGAGGGAGGTGGCACAGGCTGCTGCTGCTGCCGGACTCCTCACGCCCCTGCACCACCAACTTGATGACGCCGTTCCAGATTGGGTCGTCAGACGTGAGGGAAGGCGGGTGCTGAGCAACACGCCTGAATCACGTTTCCCCTGTGGGAAAAAAAAAAAAATCACGGTTCTTGGACGCCGTCACAACAAACGTGACGGATGCTTTTGCTTCACGCATGACGCAATGGCATTCCGACCGACATCCCCTCCCCCCCCCCCTGATCGATGAAAACCCGCGCAAGAACGCCCGCCCCCCTCCTCCAAATCTGGATAATTCCGAACGGTAATAAATTTCCCGGGCTACCTTCTCACCCGGGGAAGCAAATACGTATTTCCACTACTGTCTCAAGGAAGGTGTGCGGTGGTAACAGTGCCTCCTCCTGCTGGAGCTGATGATGAAGTCACAGAGCCGAGGGAGACCCTCCTGACCCTGGCCGGGTCCCCGGCGCCCTACGCCACGCCTCGGGAGCCTGATGGCCGGAAACGCTGGATGAATTAAACGCATTTTACAATCACGTGTACGGTTCCCCACATCCACCCACCCACCGTCCGACATTATGTAAACTACGCCATGTACCAATGGGAGAAGAGGACCAGAGGTGGCGGGGGGGAGGAGGGACGTGCTACTAGGAGAGCTGGGTGGGTGGGTAGGTAGGTAGGTAGGAAGGTTGGAGACCTGCGAGGTTGGGTAAGTGGAAGAGAACTGTGTGGTTGGGTAAGCCGCGAGAGAAGTTGGGAGAGCCTAATGGCTGGGAAGATGCTGGGAGAGCTGGGTGGTTTGGGAGGTGCTGGGAGGGCTGGGTAAATGGAGAGGTGCTGGGAGGGCTGGGTAAGTGGAGAGGTGCTGGGAGAGCTGGGTGGTTGGGGAGGTGCTGAGAGAGCTGGGTGGTTGGGTAGGCGGAGAGGTGCTGGGAGAGCTGGTTGGCTGGGGAGGTGCTGAGAGAGCTGGGTGTTTGGGATGAAGACGAAGGGAGTCTGACATTTCCCGTGTTGTGAATAAATCACATCATAATGAGTTTCTTAAGCCTGCCTTCACTAAGCTAACTGTACGCAAAAGTTGAATATAAATAAAAATAATATACATATATATATATATATATATATATATATATATATATATATATATATATATATATATATATATATATGGGTTGGGCCATTTCTTTTGTCTGTTTCCTTGCGCTACCTCGCAAACGCGGGAGACAGCGACAAAGCAAAAAAAAAATAAAAAAAAATATATATATATATATATATATATATATATATATATATATATATATATATATATATATATATATATATATTTCAAGAGGTCACAGTGGTAAAATGAAACACGACACGTTCCCAAGTGCACTTTCGCGTAATGATCACATCGTCAGGGGGAGATACAAGAATGAGACAGAAGACGTAGAACAGTCAGTTGATATACAAGGTCGAGACGCAACTAAGACGTCATTGGTAAACAGGCGTTATCGGATGATTGTGGTGAAACCTGGCATCTTGCCTGTCATAAAAATTATATGATTGGGATGATGCCAGACCCGAACACCGCCAACCCGAACACCACCATCCGGTAACGCTTGTCTACCAATGACGTCTTAGCTACGTTTCTTCCTCGTATATCAACTGACTGTTCTACGTCTTCTATCTCATTCTTGTGCCTCCCCCCTGACAATGTGATCATTACACGAAAGTGCACATGGGAGCTTATCGTGTTTCATCTTCCTAGTGGTTTTATGCATATACTTGATCACGCCCACCACTGTGACCTCATTCTAAGGACTCTCTTTTTTTTTTCAGGAGCTCCTACACTTCCAAGGCTGCGCTGTTTCCAATAGCAGGGAAATGATGGACTCTTTTGAAGTGAGGAGAAGCCCTTTGACGAGACTCGGCTCCCGATGATACAGGCCTCGCCAAAGGTGACTTTTCACTCGGTGTGTAACCTCGAGCAACCGGCGTCCGGTAACACCTAGTATGTTTACACACATTACCTCACCTTTCTGCCACAGGAGTCCCTTCTATCCTTACGAGGCTCCTGCAGCATTTTAGATCACTCTTTTCACAGAGTTTGGATACTGAGGACAGAAGTGATACAGGACAGTAAGAGGAGGGAGAGTTGTGTGTGTGTGTGAGTATATATATATATATATATATATATATATATATATATATATATATATATATATATATATATATATATATATATATGGACAATCGCATGTTTACCAAATGGCGTCCTAGGTACGTCTCTTAGTTGTAAATCAACTGACTTATATTTCTCTCTTGCGTCTCCCCTGATGATGTGATTATTACACGAAAGTGCACTTGGGTTCTTATCGTGTTTCATTTTCCCCGTGGACTCAGGAATATAGTTGATCACGCGCAAAATTGTGAGCCTTTCCAATATATATGTATATATAAGTCGGAATCAAGCGTAAGTCAATTATGAGACCATGTATGTAACAATGGTTGCAGAATTAGTGGTACTGGCTGAAGAAGTGGCACTGACAGTAGAAAAAAAAGGGGTGGTATTAAGGTGCTACTAGTAGGAGATGCTGGGTGGTAGCGCTTTTACTGAAAGTGGCAATAGTATAACAGAGGAGGAGGCAATGTTATCCGACACTGTGGCACTGGTATTGCAGGAGGTGGCACGGGTAGTAGAGACCTTATCACTAGTGGTAGAAAGACACGGTGGCACCGGCAGTAGAGAGGCGGCGCCACAGGTAGAAAGTAGGTTACCTCTAACTTTAATTAAGGTGGCATTAGCAGTGGAGGAGGAGGAGGAGGAGGAGTAGGCCTGCGGGTGGGCCTCTGGGTTGTGTAAGGCCGGAAGGGGAGGTGGCGGCTTGAGAGGTTTGGCACACTGGGTTGGAGGGGATTGGATTTAAGAAGGTTGGCACTCGGATTACCTGAGAGGCCCAGTGTCTCCCAGCAGGTAAGCGACGGGAGGAGCAGTGGTGGGGTAAGTACTAAACAGCCCACGATGGTCGCCTTACATGGGAGGCGTTCGCACAACACTCACCCACCTCACTCCTCCGACCACTGGGGGGGGCGCGCTCCCAGCCCCTTTTCTTCGCTCCCTTGGGAGGCGAGGCGGACGGAGGGAGGAGGGGAGTTGGCCCAGGGTATCTTCAACAAACTCAAAAGGCTCCAAAAGCCTGGATCCCTTATCTTTTATATTCTCGCAGAACCTTAGGTGTACTATACTAAAAGATAACGAACGAACATGAAAAAAAAATGAGTCGAGAATGTGCTTATAACAGGAGGTAAAGTCGTCGATTCTGATTATGTTTTTTTCCCCCCCTGGATCATTGGTCCGTTCCGTTCCCGCCGACAGGAGATGGAAGAACCATTCCTGTATTACTGACGTCCTGACCACGGGTGCTCTCTCACTCATTCACTCACTCTCTCCTTCTCTGGTCTTCATGATCTTTGCCACCCTGGTGTGAAGATGCATCATAAGCAGGGCCATTCAAACTGTCTGAAGTAACTCCTCCCCGGAGAGAGAGAGAGAGAGAGAGAGAGAGAGAGAGAGAGAGAGAGAGAGAGAGAGAGAGAGAGAGAGAGAGAGAGAGAGAGATACAGCCAGGTTTACCTCCTGCGTGTTGTGCAAAGCGACTTGTAGAAGAGTGCGTGCAGGAAATCCTCCCCTCCTGTAGTATTACGACAAACAATCAGCATGATAAGTATACTGATATAATCTATATGTACACTGCTGTGGATGGGTGGCAGTATACAGCCAGTATGGTGATGAACTCCTGTGTTATATTCACACCAGTAAATTCAACTTCGATGCTTTTAATAATAATAATAATAATAATAATAATAATAATAATAATAATAATAATAATTATAACAATAATAATAATAATAAATAATAATAATAATAATAATAATAATAATAATAATAATAATATGATGATGATGATGATGATGATGATGATGATGATGATGATGATGATGATGATGATAATAATAATAATAATAATAATAATAATAATAATAATAGTACTAATAATAAATAATATATATATAATAATAATAATCATAATAATATAATAATAATAATAATAATAATAATAATAATAATAATAATAGTACTAATAATAAATAATATATATATAATAATAATAATAATCATAATAATATAATAATAATAATAATAATAATAACAATAATAATAATGATAAATCTCTACACTAAGAAAGATGCTGTCTCTCTCTGTCCCCGGAAAAAGTTAACCTTCGACCTTATCCGTTATAGTTAGGTCAAAGGTCAGCGGCAATCATGGTGCACCGCTGTGGAGGAAGACCATGATAACGGTCTTAGTGATGAAGATAAGCATGTGCTGAAAGATAAGGATGTACTGAAGAAGGATATAATGATAACAACAACACGATCCATGGTTGGTGGCCGGTCCTGAGCCTACCTTAGGTGAAGATAAGGGTTGACTGAAGATAAGCTATGACGAAGATAAGGAGGGACTGATAGTGAAGACGTAGTGTAGACAATGGCGTAGTGAAGACACGAGTGACGTGAAAGCGAGTCTGTAATGACCATGACGGTGTAGTCAAGATGAAGGTGTTGTGAAAATAAGAGTGTAATGAAAACACGGGTGTAATGAGGAAGGGTTAGGAGTAAAGATGAGGGCGTAGTGGAGGTGACCTCTTTTTTTGACCTGACCCCCTCCATCGATCCCCACACCCCCCAAACCCCCCCCCCCACCAAAAAAAAAAAAAAAAAAAATCCAAGGTGGGTTCAAGGGCAGCCGAAGAAGCTTGTAACAACACCGGTTTATGAGATCCCGTGCTTGCGAGGGGAGAAATTACACAATACACACAGTATAACCAGCGGGGCCATACACTGAAGTGGAGTATGGGGGTGCGTGTGGGTCGCGTTAGCGCTCTGAGGTGCATACAATGTCATGAGTGAGAGCTTTCTTCATGATGCATCATGTAATACCGGACTGGTTTCCTTCCAAAATGTCCCTTCGTAAATATATTACAAAAAAAAAAAAAATAGATTCATACCAGAAATTCTATGCTTCGACATTTTTCACAGCAGTTTCATACCCAGTGTTGACTGGTATTAGCCACTTCTCCACGGTGGAACTAAATTCTCTTTCACCGTTTTTATTACAGAGTATCATCTTTTCTTAGGCGATTCATGACTGTAAGACAGATATGAAAAAACGTTTTAAATTCGTTTCCGCTGTGAACAAAACAACAGAAATAATGACAACAGAACTATGTATGTGGCAGTTCAAAGTTTAATGAATTCGAATTCAACGAAACTATTACTCTCTCTCTCTCTCTCTCTCTCTCTCTCTCTCTCTCTCTCTCTCTCTCTCTCTCTCTCTCATATGCAACATAAGACCAGGTCATGTCTCATCTCACTTTAGTTCAAGGTTCATTCCGAAGTCACTTGTATAAGACAGTGTGTGTGTTGCCAAGATCCCGCCCAGCTCATGCATTCATTATGAGAAAACGTCATTATGAGGTGAGGGGCGGGGAGAGAGAGAGAGAGAGAGAGAGAGAGAGAGAGAGAGAGAGAGAGAGAGAGAGAGAGAGAGAGAGAGAGAGAGAGAGAGAGGAACACTAAGAGAGAAAATATGAGGCACAACACTGAGGGTGAATGTCAGGCATTAGTGTGGATAGTATAGGGTAAGGAGTGAGTGGTGGGATAGAGACACTATGAGGGAGAATATGAGGCACGAAATGAGGGAGAATATGACAGGCATCAGGGAGGAAAGAGAGTGTATGAGGCAAGAGTGAGCGGCGGGAGTTACAGACACACACACTTTAAGACCTGGACTTACATACTGGGGTGGAGGCGCGGCTCTGTAATATTCATCGGCTCCCTCCCTGCACAGCGATCCAGCCTGCCAGCCACCCAGCCAGCCTCCCAGCTTGCCAGCCACCCAGCCAGCCTAGGATTATCATGAAACCCAGCCAGCTAGCCAGCCTCCCAGCCAGCCTGGGATTATCTTGAGACCCAGCCAGCTACCCAGCCAGCCTGGGGTCACTATGAAACCCAGCCAGCTACCCAGCCAGCCTGGGGTCACTATGAAACCCAGCCAGCTACCCAGCCAGCCTGGGGTCACCATGAGACCCAGCTACATAGGCAGCTAGCCTAGGGTGACCATGAGACCCAGCTACATAGCCAGCCTGGGGGTCACTACGAGACCCAGACAGCTACCCAGCCAGCCTGCTGGGGTCACCGTGATCATAGAGGACGCCAGGGAAATCAAACAAGTGGAGACAACGTGTACTTCGATCCGACAGGCATCGTAAGCTTCAAGATAACCCTGATGCCACAAGTGCAGTTTCAAGAGCAATATATAAGAGTACAAAATGTTCACCATGGCTTTTTAATCTGTTTACGAACGGGGTAGTGAGGGAGGTGAATGTAAGGGTCTTAAGAGCGAAGGGCAGGTGAACAGTGCTCTGATCCAGTCTTTTGTCCTCTTGGGCACAATGACACGACCCTGGGGCACGACGTTACAACCCTTGATCACGGCGGTACGATACGTGAATAAAGACGGTACGACCACTGGGTATGATAAGTCTTACCTATAACCTGACCTCTTAAAGGTCATGTCAAAGACCAGAGGCCATCACTCCCAAGGATCGTACCGCCGTGTTCAAAGTGTTCAGGAAAATTCAGACACTGACGACGTAGTTTTAAGAGCCAAGAAAAATGTGAAAAAAGCAATGAATGTTTTCGGTGAAACATAAACGCAATATAATGAAGAAGCCAAACGCTGGTGTCTGGCTACAACTGTAAGCTAACTCAAGAAAGAGAGACGAGCCCTGATCTGACGAAGCTGACATGAAGCGGTGTACACCAGAAGACGTGCACGATGGTGACATTCACCATCCCGGACTCCATAGCTTAAAAAAAAAATGTAATACAATAATACCATCGGGCAATGTTCGCTGCAGCAGACCGTCTGCCAAGGCACAAAGAAAATGTTTATTTTGCAAATATTTCCACTAGACACAACACACGCAGCTCATTCAGAATTAAACTTTATGTATATTTTAACCTTTGAAGTCCAGTCGCTGGGCCTTTCTTTTTTTTTTTTTTCCAGACTGTGTAGCCTCTTCTTGCGTCATCGCCCACAGGATGTGGGATGGTAGAAGCAGACAATGAGCTCAGCATCATTCTTCGCACACATGGTAGGTGGCTCACATGGTAGGTGGCTCACATGGTAGGTATGTTGTGCGATTCTCATCTTTCAGATAGAGCATACACGATTTAAATGCTATATATATATATATATATATATATATATATATATATATATATATATATATATATATATATATATATAACAAGTATAACGAATTATGAAGTCCCTCATAACAAGTAACAACTAATTAACAAAATTACGCATAACTATAACGGCTGGCACGTAATGGTTTCAAACATTCACCTTTCCCTGCGTGGGTAGAATTAGAATCCAATAATAATGAACGCTGAACCTTATATCAGAAGATCATAAACAGAAAAACAAAAATGAATCGTACGCAACCATCGGATTCCTGTAACTTCAAGAGCTTGCAAGATTCCTAGCTCACACCACCACCACAACCAGGGTTATAACAGGCTTTTAATCAATGGTACTTTAAGGGTGTTATGAGTCATGATAAAAATACTGAATAAGGATAATAGGATTTCTCTGATGGCCTAACTGACGTTTGAGGAATTACAGTAACTAGAAAACAGTTAGATGAGCGTGAAATCTAAATGGTTATAAGTTACCGTTTTAATATTACACAAATTGACTCTATTTTTCCTATGTATCAACGCCCTTCTTATACAGCCTCGATAAGAGGTATAGTCAAACCTGTGAGTTTTGTGTCATGTCCTTTCGTCAACCACAGCAAATCCCAAACTGAAAATAACTGATATAATTACTTTTATTCGTCCTTAACTGATTCAGTATCAAGTGATTTTCTTCGTCTCTCAAGTCTATGTCATGATTACTTTTTCTTCATTCTAACTCCCCATGACGAGTCTAGAATTACTTTACCATCGCTTTACATATAATTCATCTCTACTCATTTCTTTGTGACTACAAATCCTTTTTAAAAAAAAATCTAATTCTTTTTCGTCATTTCAAATCCTCGTGACAAACTTCTGTGTACTTTTCGGGCACCTCAAATCCACATGATAATTTTCCAATTACCTTTTAGTCCCTTTAAATCCTCTTAATGATTCTCGACTATATTTTCGTCCTTTTAGATTCACATTATCATCCCCCACTTACTTCTTCCGTCACACCAAGCCACCCACTAAGCCTCTTCTCTCCTCGCCAGTATCGTAAATTACATTATCATCCACAGCAAGTCTCTAACTGTATGAGGTTTGTTGATCCTAGGCTCCAACCAGCCAGCCAGCCAGCCAGCCTACCACTCAGCCAGTCAGCAAACCAGCCAGCCTACTAGTCAGCCAATAACTCACGTCATTTAACCAACAAGTCATTGTGCCAGACAGTCGGTTAACCAGCCACTAAGTTTGCTAGCCAGACAGCCAGCGAACCAGTCAGTATACAAGCCAGTCAGCCTGCCAAGAAACCAGACAGCCTGCTAGCAAGCCAGGCAGCCACTTCTGGTGATACAGTCCTCCCTCCCTCGGGATCTTCTCGTTTACTCGTTGCATCTTGCACCATGTCTTCCTCCTTTTCTCTCCTTTTCTTGTCCACTTTCTCTCTCTCTATCTCTCCTTCCTTCCCGTCTAAAGTCCCTTTCTTATCTCTCTTCCTCTTGTTTCCTATCAGTATCCTTCCTCCTATTCTTCTCCCGTCTCATCCTGTCAATCCATCCTTTCTTTTACCTTCCTCAACAACACACATCAATCCTCCTCCTCCTCCTCCTCCTCTTACTCCACTAGCCTCGATCATAACCACATCAGAACAAAACTTTGCCTTCGACTTAGCCATTCACTCACCACAAAGGGTCTCCATTCCCATCAAGCTGTGGGAAGAGTGGCGGATGAGGGGGATGGGTGGGTGCACTGAGGGGATAGATAGGTAGGGAGTGTAGCGGCGACATGGGAAGGGGTGTCGGGGGGTGTAAGCAAAAGTGTAAGGTAAAGCAAAGACATAAACCGAGTTGAGCAAAGGGTCGTCGGACATCCTGACGAAGGGATGTGGTTGATAATGACAAAGAGAACGATTGGATGGACGATAACTGAAGGATGCAAATCAGATGGACGACGAATGGAAACTAAAGTAGATAAAGGACGTAGATGGAGAGGTATACATGTTTATGATGGGAAATTCGGAGAACTGATACGAATAATGGGAGACTGCGAGGGGGCGCTCATGAAAACGGATGTGGGTAAAGCAAGAACTGAAGGGGCAGAAGAAGTAGGAAAGGAAAAGAAAGAATAAATGAAGTTTAGAAAGCATCTCACCCAGAGAGAGAGAGAGAGAGAGAGAGAGAGAGAGAGAGAGAGAGAGAGAGAGAGAGAGAGAGAGAGAGAGAGAGAGAGAGAGAGAGAGAGAGAGAATATGCGAGTCAAGACTCCTCCACGACACATCTTCAGGACTGAGGGAGATGGGTCGTCCACGACGGAGTCGTTCGGGACCCCGTGTCGTGCAAGACAAAGAGCCACCAAGGGGGTGATCGTCAGCGACACAGAATTATTCACGACATAGAGATCTGCTCGACACAGACACCCGTCGCCAGAGACAGACACACGCTGCCATTCAGGGAACAGAATGGCCATTCTGGTCCACCTAATAATTTGGACTTGGCTGGGCCATCCATTCTGGGTTCGAATCTTGATTACATCTTTGCTGAGATTCTCCAAAACTTCGTCTTCTTGTGAGCCGACTACAACGACCTGAACCCCACAGGTCCCATGACCTGACCTTTTAAAGCGAGTTTGACCCCTTGTTACACCGGTGGACCTGAACTCTGGTGACTCGACTTCCGACCTAATCTAACTACAGCTTTGAGGAAACTTTCTAAGTCCTTTTAAACTGTGAGGAAAGTTGGTTGATTGGTTCTACACCTGTGCTTTTATTACATGACCACATGTACCAAATTCTTCTTCTTCTTCTTCTTCTTCTTCTTCTTCTTCTTCATAATAATAATAATAATAATAATAATAATAATAATAATAACAATAATAATAATAATAATAATAATAATAATAATAATAGAAATAGTAATAACAACAACAACAACAACAACAATAATAATAATAATAATAATAATAATAATAATATTAATAATAATAATACTAATAATTTGCCTCGTCCCGCCTTAGCAAGGAAGCACTTAAGAAATGGGCCTCTGCAGAAAACTCTTTGTTTGGTTCTTTCATCTGTTCCTCCGTTTAGAAAGTGATCATACAGGCGGGGAAGATTTCCAGACATTCGCTTCCGCTTCTCTTGGTCGTCTTTTACAACGATCCCAAGAGATGATTATCATCATATTATCAAAGGAAGGAGAGTGAGGATATTTTCATGAAGGTTTGGTTCCCTTACAGAGAAGCACGTATAAAACTATTATGTTGTTGTTATCAGTATGATCATCATCATCATCATTATTACTATCTCTACTCGTATCATGCGATAATGTTTAGGAAGAAGAGTTTGAGAAAAAATGCGAACGATAGGAACATCGGAGGAAGGAGCAGGTGGAGCAGCAGTGACAACAGGGAAAGAAGAGATGAAGAGGAGATGGAATGAGGATTCTGAAGGATGGTGGATGTGAGGTGTTCAGGAGGAGGGGCTACGTGAAGCCAGAGTCATGGCGAACTGTTTGGTGGGGGTGAAAAAAAGGACGTGGTGAGAGTTTTACTGTAAGAGAAAGTGTGGCAAAGCGGCTGGAGTGGATGGGATAGCACTTGAATTTTTCAAGAGAGAAGGTTATAGTGTTAGTCAGGGTGCATTTATGTCCCAAGGTGAGGTGCGTGAGGAGTGACGGAGCGCCTGCACAGTGCCATCACATAAAGACAGGCGGACATAAAAGGCGAGTACGTCTGGTTAGGTGTATAGAGAAAGCGTACGGTAGGGACGAAAGACATGCTGCGTGGAAGGTGCTACAAATATAATGGTGCGTGAAGAAAGCTATCACATACGGTGAGATGATTTACTGGGGATGTAGGCGTGTGTCCATGAAGGATGGCGAGTGGTTTCATGTGAAGGCGAGTCTGCACCAAGGGTGTGTGATGTCAACATGGCTACATAATCCGGTTATGGATGGGTTGGCGAGGGAGGTAAATACAAGGGTCTTGGAGATGAGTGGGTCTACAGTATGCTGAGAGTGGGAGAGGGGACGGGAGGTGAGTCAGTTACTTTCTGCAGGCGTGCGAAAGGAGGAGGTTGAGAGTAAAAGTGAATAAAAGTAAGGTTACGAGGTTTAGAAAGGGAACGGAGACAAGTTAGCTTGAGTGTGAGTTTAAATGGAGGGGACCTGGAGGAGGAAGTGGAGCGTTTTAGAAATCTTTCAGCGGACATGGCAAAGCAAATGGAACTAAGGGAGATGAAGTAAGGAAGCAGAGGTCCTGGGTGCACTGAGGAATGTGTGGAAGACGTCACTATCTTTGAGGGCAAAAATGGTTATGTTTAATGGTACAGCGGTGCCGACGGTGCTGCAAGAGTGTGATTGGCCTTCAATACTAAAGAATGGAGGAAGGTGGACGTGTCAGAAAGTAAAAGCTTAAAGACACTATATGGTGTATGGAATAACAGTGTAAGACAGAGAAAGTGTTGTGGTAGGAAGTGGAATATGGTTGAGAGAGCCAAGTAGTGTGTGATGAAATGGGTTAGACATAATATGGAGAGGATGAGCGAAGACAGACAAGACAATACGCTTGTTAGAAGTGGAGGGAGCAAGAGGGCTGGAAAAGGGGGAGACGGAAGTGGCTGAAGGATACAGTGAGAGCAGCCATGAGTTACCAAGCCTGAACATGCACGAGGGTGAAAGGCTAGCATGGGACTGAATCGGAGCGACGAGGAATACAGGGAACGTCATGTCAATGCGCTGAACCAGGGCATGTGAAGTGGTCTGAGGAAACGACAAAATAGTAAGTATTTGCGGTGGATGGGGGCTCTGTTTCGATGCTCTAAACACGAAAGCTAACGAGTGAATGCGAGCAAATACGGCCATTCTTCGTCTGTTTCTGGCGCTACTTTGCTAATGTGGGAAACGACAAACAAGTATGAAAAATTCAAAATTCTCTTTTTACGCTTTCTTCTTCTTCTTATCATTACTATTATGATTATGATTATCATTATCATTATTACTGTTATCATTATCATCATTACTATTATCATTATTATTGTCATCAATATCATTATTATCTTTTTATGTTCACTATCATTACCACTTGTTGTTTTAGAATGCAACATGAAACAGCAAGCCAATTTCGCAGTCAGGAAACACATCCAGCCAACACCAGAAACTTAATGACGCTGAAGTCTGATAAACCGTGAAGATAATGTACCACAATAACCTCGCAGCCTGGAAGTTTTCATGACCCCACCAAGATCCTACACCAACCACACGGGCTGCAACCCCACCAAGATCCTACACCAACCACACGGGCTGCAACCCCACTCACATGGACAGTACGACCACCACATAACACCAGGAAGGTGGGGGGGGAAATGATCGTGTAATACTAGAGTGGGACTATGGGGAAAATGAGGAAGTAAAAAGAGCATTAATTAAACCTGACTCACTCTAAAAAGGAATAGACGGCTCTACTCTCAACCTAATAGAGGCACACTTGAATATCATATTCCCTAGAGTGTCCTAGAGTTAATATGATTTCAGGGGGTGAGAGTCTAAGGTCAGGGTGTAAGATATCACGAACTCTGGGGGGGGGTCAGGGTCTAAGATATCACGAACTCTGGGGTCAGGGTGGAAGACATCACGAACTCTGGGTCAGGGTGCAAGATATCACGAACTCTGGGGTCAGGGTGTAAGATATCACGAACGCTGGGGTCCGGGTGGAAGACATCACGAACTCTGGGTCAGGGTGGAAGACATCACGAACTCTGGGTCAGGGTGTAAGATATCACAAACTCTGGGGTCAGGGTGTAAGATATCACGAACGCTGGGGTCAGGGTGGAAGACATCACGAACTCTGGGGTCAGGGTGGAAGACATCACGAAGTCTGCTCTCATGAGGACAGGTCATCAATTATGTCCCTTACTCAGTGGCGCTGCCGACCCCAGCACATCTTGCATGTTATATATATATATATATATATATATATATATATATATATATATATATATATATATATATATATATATACCCAGTGTATGAATGCTGACCCATGTAATCTGACCCTGCTTTGCATGACAACAAGTGCCTGCATATCATATATCACATTACATTGAATATATTACATTATATATCTTAAATACGAATGTACTCTGCTAAATATGAACGTACTCCAGCCCTCCCTTGTATATATTATCAATCATGCCATTACCATCACTTCTCCCCCACTCCTCCTCCTCCTCTTTTTTCTTTAACCAGTGGGACGAAGACCCACTTTGCCATCGTCTAATATCAGTGTATCGTCGTACCCACTGAAGCCTCTATGCTTGCCTCCACCTACTCCTCTCTGGCATGTGTCCTCCAACCACACTATCGCCGTAACGCTTGGCCAAGATTAAGACTTTGACAAATGGAGCATTTTAATTGAACTGATCGTCTCTTCATGGACGAGGGCTTGCGAAGACCTCGAGCCCTGTATGCCTCCACACACACACACACACACACACACACACACACACACACACACACTGTGCGTCCTGACAAAGATTCTTAAACACTGAATAATTTTCCGACCAAAGTACAGAGATGAAACCCACATTAAACGCCTCCAAGTACGGAGAACGTGCCGTGGTGGTGCACCTGGTGTAATAACTCACATCGGAATGAACAATGAATAAATTACGGTTAAAAGTAAAAACAAGGCATACGTGATGATAAGGTCGAAATGAACCTTGTAATTACAAAAGAAATGGACTACATCCCGGGAATAAACAATGCAATACTCTTCCCCTTCTTTGCTATCACAACCCGCCTACAAATCCGACCTACATGGTCATTTATTACTGTATAAACCTATAGCCCGTATCATCCAAATGTGTCTGGCATCCGTATCTCCCTCACCTTCGTGGCAACACTTGCCACACCCGTCAATTAGCACGTATCAGTAGCCACAACTCCCGCGCCTTGACAGCAGCTTGGCCGCTTGCATGACAGGTTATTTACCCGACACTTAAACATGTATCCGGCAGGCACCTCACCACGCACATTCCTATGATACGCTCCCGTGGACGGACGACGCTGACAGGTGCTACCTTCACTGTGGATGTGTATCTACGACCTACGTGGTGTTTTGAGGTGCAGCCGTTCGCCAACCAACAGGCAGAAGGACGAGTAAGAACTAAGAGAGAACATGGTCTTGGAAGTCCCATAGGTGAGTGTCATGTAAGAGACGTCTTATCCTGAATACTATTTTAACATATTCGTCTATGGTGTTCATCTAGCCATGATTATATTCTGAGAATATCAGCCAAGGTAAGTGGAACCACTGGGAAACTGGGGCAGAGGGGTGCTTGACTGTGGGAGGTGTAAGGTCGGTGCTCGACCCTCACCTCTCACTCGTACCTATCATATATTAAGCGAACACAGAGGGTGTGAACTGGTCGACTTATCACCCCACCACCCTTGACGACCTTACAGCTCCGTGTCAAAGGTTCTCGACTTACACGGGCCAGGATTCATATATATACATATATATATATATATATATATATATATATATATATATATATATATATAACATAATCTATAGATTCCTTTCATGGTAAACCTGCAGCTTGGAGGCTGTGCTACAATCAGAGGACGCATGTTGGAGCGAGTGAGTATACCCGGCCGCGCACTGAAGCTCATCCTTAATAAGATTACGGTCCATTAACACACTAAATAACAGACGCCAGACCTCGACCTCTAGGCACCCTGGTGGCTGGGGTTATAATTACATTCTGATATGGACAGTCTCACGTACCCATACGATAAACAATAGCCAATAAATTGTACTGACTGACTTAAGTTTATTTTTTGGCGACGTTAAGAAAAAAGGGGGAAAATTCTCTTGGAAAACCCCGTAGATAAAGAAAAAAAATCAAATGTTTCTGCTTCTGTAAATACTGTAAAAACATTAGCTTGCTGGCGATCCTTCCAGAACCAGGCATTATGATCTTAACGAAACCGATTTCTAAACTCTTCCAGTGGGATTCCACGGGGAAGGACAACCATAAACTGCAAAAGAATCGGATATCTCCTGCATCATAATTACACCCTACGCTTCCTGAATAGATCACTCCCTGGGTCGTAAACCTCGTGACTCCGACTCTTTCGGAGGAGCAGTACGACCCCAGGCCTCGTAAAAGGACCCGCTCTCGCACCCATAAAACCTGCGACACTGACGCGCGCCCTGCAGACGCACGCAAATGCACACAGATTTCCTCCGTCAGCAGAGAAGGCCGGCTGCATAGAAAACGAAGGAAAAGTAAGAACTTGGCGGCACAGAAAACGAAGTATGAAGCTAAAGGTAATGAAAATGTAAACGAAGAAATAGTGAGAAACACACGAACTACACGCCTTTCGTGGCCACGGTAGCGACATTTTTGCAGAGGTTTTTGGTACTATAAGAACTACTTCCTTACTATACATAAGCAGCTTACCAGCTTCATAAGACCTTCCATTCTGTATCCATGACAAGGATATTGCTAACCAAGTGAAGACTCAGCGCGTTTGGTATTGTCGCTGAACTATCATCACGCAGCGAGTATTGGGAAAAGCCTGGCAGCTAGACTGACGGATACGACCGAGTTTGTTCACCTTTCGTGGCGACCAGCTGAGGGCAGGAGGACCCTTCTCCTCCTGCATAATTCGCACGAAGTAATCCAATTACATGAAAATGCATTGCTCAAGACGTGTATTACTGGTTGAACAATGCACAGTGTGAAAGGATACAGGACAATGATCTTCACACGCCCCAGGAGGCAGCAGTGGGGAGCTTACTTTCAAAGCAGTTAAGTTCAAGATCCCGCACGAACTTGACAAGGATGGAGCTGCAAAATTAGTCTTTTCTATATATTATAACCTTAAGAGGGCAGCCAGGTCTACATGCACAAGACCAGGAAGGCCAGGGTGTTCTATACAAGGGGTGTTCTATAGACGGGGTAGCGGAAGCTGAGAGATAATCACCCTGGTAAAACTACACAGGAGGGAAAAGGGAATAATGACGACGACTCTGCTGGGATTTACGGTGGATCACCCCATCAGGGTGTTGGAGGAAGTCCCTCAGTTGATACAGGCAGAAGAGACGGGAGTTAATAGGCAGGGACGATACCTCTACCAAGATGATCCTGCATTGGACAGGAGAGGTGCAACAAAGGGAGAAAGCTGGGGATTTTTCAAACCCTGAGAGTACATTTCAGGAACCTCAGGTGTCAGAGGTGAGGCTGTGTAAGATCCAGGTGCACATATAGGGAAAGATACAATATCCAACGAGAGACTGAATGGAAAAGGTGGCTAATGAGAAGGCCCTAACTGCTCTAGGGATTCTTATGCTTGGAGCTGGAACTGTTCATTGAGATCATGAACGATACCTGAGAGAGAGTTAAGTTCCATGACACAGTAAGTTCCATGACACAGTTCATTAATCTTTCTATAGTCTCGAGTCGCTACTTGGGTCAAACCACAATAGAAACTTCAAGTAAACCCCTAAAAAAAAAAAACCACTTCACTTCCCACATCTCCCAACAAGAGAAATGCAGACGAAAGATCCTGAAACCTCAGTGATTGTGGCCCTACAACCCGATATCCTAACTCATCTAGACCCCCTCATGACTAACGTGGAAAACGTTATAAAGAAACCCAATGAGAAATGAGTACAGGCGGAAAGTCTGGCAGACAGCTGAAGGAAAGCCCTAAAGTTATAAGCATTTAGTTCAAATCCCTTAGAAATGGTCAGAATTCGACAGAAGCCAAACGTTCAACCATGATGGAGAGAACACCCGGCAAATCCGGGTGATTTTCATCGTCTGGAAGAAGGTTGACATGATTATGGCAGAGAGTCTGTGCAAAACCAAGAGCTCACGTACATGATGAATTTTTAACCCTGAACATTAAATGGATCTCGGAGGCCAGGGAGTGCATTCCGGATTACCTGCTACATACCAACAACTCCACGTCGTCTCATATGTTATACTGTTTCCATATGTTATACTGTTATACTTACGTGCAAAGACTGACCGCATATCAGAGCTTCAGGATGATCAGTTTATCTAAACTGAAACTTAGTTTCCTGAATTAGCACCGTCACTTAAAGTATTATCATCAGGTGTCTGGTCATAACAGCTGGTCCCGGTGTGGAGGCCAAACAAAATGGTGATGAATTACGTACCTTTTTAAAGAATAAATTTCGCACCAGTTATCATGTGAATGGTCAGTTCTCTTCCCCTAAACTGGAGTACTTCATAATGGCGAGATGTCAACCATTCCATCTCACAAGTGTACTGCGTTAAATTCGTGCTGGCGTACATACCATAAGGTTACGAGCAACCTTCTACCAACAAGCTTGTGAGATTATAACAGTACGACTGACCACGTACCGCCTAATCTTGTGCTAGGCTACGTCACTGGTGCCTCGCCAACACCAATCGGGTTCCTTCGACATGTCGACTGCTCCACTCGTACATACTGTTTAATTTCCCAGCTACATACGAAAAACTAAAGGAAAACATAAGCCTGCTATGGAATACATTAAATCCTAAAGCGTGGATGTATAGTAGACCTTTATAACAGCTCCTGCCCAAACTAGTGAGTGAAACGTGTTCTATGATTCATGTGACACAACTGGAGAACTTACTGATGTTATCTGGGAATGTAAATGTTTCTGTTATGCCAACCTAACTGTCAAAGTGTGTCCAAACAATAAACCTTGGTTTAATGAAGAGTTAAAGTATCTATGAAAGAGAATATAGTCTCACCTTCTATGAAGAGCTTAAGAATTTATCAAAGAGAATATAGTCTCACCTTCTAAAGTCGAGATACCAGAACAGAATGGGTCAACATTAAAATTACTATGAGGCCCGTAAAGTTGTCGAATTTGTTACTCAATATAAGATCGAAACCATCAGATGAGATCGAAACCTTGATCAGATAAAATCGAAACCATCAGATGAGATCAAAACCTTTATTCGATAAGATCGAAACCATCAGATGAGATCGAAACCTTTATCAGATGAGATCGAAACCTTCATCAGATAAGATCGAAACCTTTATCAAATAAGATCGAAACCAACAGATGAATTCGAAACCTTTATCAGATAAGATCGAAACCTTCATCAGATGAGATCGAAACCTTTATCAGATAAAATCGAAACCTTTATTAGATAAAATCGAAACCTTCATCAGATTGAGATCGAAACCTTCATCAGATAAGATCGAAACCTTTATCAAATAAGATCGAAACCATCAGATGAAATCGAAACCCTTATCAGATGAGATCGAAACCTTTATCAGATAAGATCAAAACCTTCATCAGATGAGATCGAAACCTTTTATCAGATAAAATCGAAACCTTTATTAGATAAGATCAAAACCTTTATCAAATAAGATCGAAACCTTTTTCAGATAAGACCGAAACCTTTATCAGATAATGATTTAACTAAAACTGAAACAAATTCTACTCAAAGTTTGAGAACTCAGACGTCAGACACGAAAATGACAGGAAAAAAGTGCAGAATGAACTGTCGCCATCAGAATTACTTATAAATACCAGCAACAACGTTCACATGTACAAACATTTTCGTTCACTGAAATCGAGAGGACCGAGTGATCTGTCACCAACGGAGCTGGCAAGTTGTCTTCAACAACAGCTTCCAGTATACCCCCCACCATACTCATACACTGCAAGAATGGACACACGACCACCAGCATATGGGAAAACTGCCACCATTACTCCAGGGCCAGAGGAAACGTGCTCCACCTATACTTGGTTGATTTCCGTCCATTTCCTTAATAACATCGATTGCATTCAAGACTCTGCAGAGAATAATACAAGAACATTTGGGCTGGGATTTTTCTTTTTTCTTTTTTTGTATTTACTAAACAAATTCCCATTTTCTTATCAGAAAAAAAAAAACGGTCAGTGGAGGACCCCACATTCATATTGACCAACCCAGGTTATAACTATCCTAAATGATATTATCTTATGCCAGAACTCTATCCTTCCAACACCATCAACACAACATCTGATAATTCCAAGGCCGCCTGATCGTCGAACATCACCACCTTTATGTAGACCCGTACTGGATTTCATCACTGAGAAAGAATCTGTTATCGAACTGGTAACATGACATCTACCTGTTATCGAACTGGTAACACAACATCTACCTGTTATCGAACTGGTCACACAACATCTACCTGTTATCGAACTGGTAACACAACATCTACCTGTTATCGAACTGGTCACACAACATCTACCTGTTATCTAACTAGTCACACAACATCTACCTGTTATCGAACTGGTCACACAACATCTACCATAAGTCGTAGATTACCACTGGCTCGCCACATGGGTTGTGTTCTGAGAGATCGTGTGAATGATTCATCCTCAATACAAATAGACTTGTGTCACAACCCAGACAACCGCTGGGTAATATATGCTGATGAGGCCGTCCCGGTGTCATGACTCATTCCTGACAGTGATGACTCATCTTGTCGTCCGAAATAGAAAAATACAAACTCTATTAACTGGTGTGATGCAACGTTCTCCCGCTCACTGAAGATAAAATAAATTACCTTATATTTAACATGTGGAAATGAGATTCACCTTATATTATAGTTATCAGTGATCACAATTCCATGGTGACAAGTTTGAACACTTGGTTACACACACACACACACACACACACACACACTGATGATAAT